>NC_064909.1:12172500-12380000 GCF_929443795.1 Astur gentilis | reverse complement strand
TTCTGTTATTCCACATGAATATTTAGTTTTCATCAAAAAGTTGTTGTTCAGACACAGATACCACAGTGGGCAACAGCCTACTTCAGTTCCCAAATTAAAAAAGCTAAACTTCCCCATGATATGCTCCTTTAAATCTAATTTGTCTACCATTCCAGTACAGTCTGCTTCCTTATGACCCAGAATGACCGGAGCATCTGCAGGAGAAGGAAAGTCCTACGCCTGGCTACCACCGTGCACCCCCAGCTTGGCAGGATACAGCAACGCATCTTCCAGGCCCATGGCTTCCATTTTCATTTCAACTGTTCCAAGCACCCTCCAGTGCAGAAAAACAACGGGACTTAAGGGGATTTTATTTAATTTTGGCAATTTCCTAAATTGCATTAACAGTTTTGTTTACAACATTTATGTTTTAGAGCATGTAATTCATCACCAAAGTTTTCAAATCTGGTTGTCATAGTCTGAATATTCCCTAAGTTGTGATAGTTATTATTTATGCTTTGTTGATGAAATGTTGGGTTTGTCGTGCACTAGGCTAGATTCTGAGAATAATCTGAAAACTGACCATGTCAATTTTATATGTAATTGTCCAAATTCTCCCCCTGTCCTAAATAATATCTCAGACTGGGAGAAATGAGTAAAGAATTTTAATTTTAGTTTTTCCACAGTTTCTTAAAAAAGTATGTCGTTGTTTTGCACTACAGATGTACATCAAATAAAAGAAAAGCCAGCTTCTTGGGATCATCAAGATATTACTTTACCAATATTTTAGCATTTAGTATGTACTTTGCATTTAATTTACACATGAAAGATTATTACATATACAGAGAAACAATGGATTAATCTCTCTCTGTCAATTCGTATTTTGTGGAAAAGATTTATTTCACTTTTGAATATTTTTTGCAAGAAAACTGCAACTGTTCAGCACAGACTAAAGCTTAAGATGTTTCATCAAATTAGTAGTCTCTGCATTATGGAATTATAAATCAATTAACATAATAAAAACAATTTATAGATCTGAAATAAAATGTCAATTTCACAACTAATGGTTGAATCGTAATTCAGACACCATGAAGCTGGTAGTGAATCTGTGACTTTGATAGATGCCTTCCCAGTCTGTATTTCATGAAAGCTTCGAAAGAACTTAAACAGTTTCATAAAAACTGAATGACATTTCTTCTCTTTGAATTGATTCACAGTGATGGTCATTTATTTACTCTCAAAAAAATATCCATCACAATTTTTGCTAAATGTTGTTAGAATTTATGACTTGCAATCATAGTTTCACACTTCTAAATCCTGTTAAACATAAAGCAAAATTCTGAACAATACTTCTCAGACATCTCATATTGTCCGTCAAGTCCCGGTACTGCTCCTGTTTCTGACATATGTGCTTCTGAGTTTGCTGACATGTAAAAATGACAATATTACAATTATTACAGTATTACAGGACTGATTCAATTTAAAATGCTGGATATACTGGTAGATTATTTCTTCTCTACTTTATTCCTGTTGTTTATCATCTCTTTGGGGTACACAGCTTCAGAGTACAAATGTCCCTCAGTTATCTTCTCTCTTTTTTTTTTATTTGCTTCTCTTCAACCATGTGTATGTGAGACTTCCAGTTTTTTATTACATCCACACTTAATTTTATTCTACTTCACTAGGAAAATTGCAGAAATTCTTCAATAAGCTGCCAAGCAAAGAGCTGTTAATTATTCAGGCCAATTATAAAATTAATAGGACTATATACTGAAGGTTGTCTTATATTTAACTATTGTCATCATCAAGACTTTTCCTTGTTATGAGAAGGGTCCTTCCCACTTGCAAGGACAAGACACTGAAATGCCTAAATATGTATCTGCAATGAAATAACATTTCCAAGCGGCCAAACTGAAGCATTTCTGAAAATTACATTCTTCAAAGGTGTTCTGGAGGATGCCTCAAAGAACATCCAGAATGCCTATCTACTTACTTACACAAATATTAACCCATCCATTTACAGAACTGCACCTCTGAATCTTATACCCAAAACTCAGACTGTTTGATAAACTTCGTCTAAAATAAACCTAATGTTTATTATTAATATGTTAGGAATACTTTAATATTTATTTTCATCTGTGTTTATTATCCTGCTACATTAAAGATAGATACATTATTAAGATATGGTCACAATAACTGTTTTATGGAAATGGAAAGAGAGAAGTTCCAGGGTAACACCATGTATCTATTCATAAACTGCTCCATAAGGTAGAATATTATCATATTAACAAACCTTGTGGATGCAGATCTTGGATGCGAATCTGCTACTCTACGGCCTTACATCAAATCACTGAACCTATCATGATATACAAATTCTGTTTACACCAAGAAAGGGTGTCATCTCTACTTTAAAAATAATTTAATCAACCTGGTATAATGCCACATGCGAATGTTAGTATATTATTTTTCAAGTGACTTTTATGACAATGTAACCTCTTCCAAACCATAATATGATTCTGAAGAGATTTTTGTATTAGTTTTACTAAACTGGTTTAATTAACACTGTCAGTTTAAATAATGCACTTCTGTCTGTAAATCAGCCTTCAGTTTTTATGTTCATAAAGAGGGGATAATAATACTTACTCACTTCTCAGTTCCACGGGTGGAATATGCTATTGAAATACAAAACATTTTACTTGTTACTACTAACACAAGGCTACAAGAAAAATGTACCCAGAAAGAATCCAACCTATTTTACTATAGAGCTCAAACAAGGCAATCAATCCAAACCAAGGTTGTCCTCAGAGAGACTTTCAATCAAAATTTCACTGGAGGTAAAAGACGGAATCCTGTCTGTTTTTGGAATGTGAGTTTGAATGCAGACTAGACCCAAGAACAAGGAATGGCATTTGATGGGATAAGGCACAAGCAAGGTCTTGCAAGATTTTCCCTGTCTTTGTGCAGTGACCGAGAAATTATCCAGAGTATTAACAACATTTTAAAATTATTATTTTTGTTGTTGTTTTAGAAAACAACAGAAAAAATTACATCATGCTACATTGGAAGGAGAGCTCTCCCATAGACACCTGAGCAAAAGGTCTGGTTTTATGCTTTTTTTGTATTGATTTTCACCTGTCGTCTTCTTTTCACTGTACTGACTCCCACTCAGCACTCCAATTTAAAAAAAACCTAACCCACAATTAAAGCCATCTTCATCAGTAGCTTACATTCAGTAAAATTAGTTTATTTTAGAGAATTACACTGAATTACTCTGAGGTGCTACCTTACCTGTAAGGTTGAGTGTGCAAAAAGTTTCCTGCTTTTTCGTCTATCTTCAAAACACCTCCCCTTTAGAAAGTAATGTGTATGGGTCACATTCAGAAGGAGCCTAGACAACCTTAAGGGAGAACTGATTTATATCTGTCATCAATTTTCTCAGCACATACATTAGAAAGAGTTAAACCTCAAGCTAGGTATGTATTTGAGGCCCAAGTACCAACTGTGGCTGCATTTCAGAGTTCCTGTATGACTTTTGGCAAGGTATTTAATGTTTGTGCTCTAGGTTCCCCAACTGCAAAATGGAAATAACTCCGCTCACTAGCTGTTGTAGTGTATGAGGAGGAAAAATGTTGCATAAGAGTTAAAATATTCTTGCAAGTCAAAAAGAATGTATGTAAAAGAAAAGGAGTCTGCTTGAGCCTGCTTCTTACCTTATTTCAAGCGTTTTGCACCCTCTGGAGTTATTTGGGCATTTACAGAGTTATTGCTGATTTACCACATCATACGCAACTCAGAGTCATGCTCACTGAATGTGTGTTGGCATAATTAACATGCTGCAAGAAAGCAAGACTTGCAAAGCTCAGGCTCACCAGTATGTAAAGATATGCACATTTTAGCAAAGTGAGAAAAATGTACAAGAAAAAATTAAGTTTGATGATTTAACATCAGTGCAAATTAAATTAATTCCTGGGGACTATATTTTGGATAAAGATCAAATAAATCCCTTTAGACGGAAAGCTTGAAATAGGGCTTTGCTGAACATCATTAATGGTACAACTTCTTTCTGCATTGATTAAGCTCATTGGCTATGAGCAAGAAGGTTGCCCAGGAAGATAACTTTTTTTTTTTTTATTTCAAGCATGTCTTGTTTGAAAGGGATAATTGTGCCCAGCAGATCTTGTTTCTAACGCTTCTTATATATAGTGAAATACAGTAATTTAACAGCTTGCTGGGGGAACAAGAATTTGTTCCAGTTCCTGATTTAAATGTTTATGCTAATTGCTATTTATTGGCTCAGATGCAAATGATAGGTTGGCCAAAGTGAAATTTTATGACGAGCAAACTCCCCCCTTTTGTGCAAATTGAAAAAGTGAAACAAGAAGAGGATGAAATGAGCCGAAGATAGTCTTAATGGCTGCTTTTTAATGGGGAAGATAAAATTAAGACTGATTTACGTGGCCAACTCCCCTGTTTTCTCTTATCAGCTCATTTGGCAGGAAAAATGGAAAAGTAATTGTTCCTCTTTCAATGTGGGCCTCAAACCATTATTTATTGGCTGAAATTAATCGCTGTTTATCCTTCATTCACGTGGAAACCGCTCTATCAGCATTATGAACCCCAGCAACTCAACTAGTCCCTTGCAATTTAGCCAACAGCAAGCACAGATCCTGATGAGCCGTGCCTTAATTTTCTGGGCTGTGGGAGTTAATGAAGACTCCTTTCTTAGGTGGACATATTTGTATTTCTACAACATTAATAACAAAGGCCCACACTTTCTTTTCTGCAGCATGTAAACTTTTTTTTTTTTTTTTTTTTTCAGTAGAGAAAAAGAAAAGACTATTCATAAAGCTGGACAGGGTTGAAAGAGAAGACAGAGAGAAGACTGACATTTCCACGTACAGAGAAGCTCCTCGAGAACTGAATAATGTGATAGGCAACTCTTTGATCCCCTGAAGAAGTCCCCCGTTGTGGAGTGTGTAGTGCAATTGCAATGCTTTGCCACTGAACAGTATTTTTATTTATCCTTTCCTCCTTATGTTTTATCTTCGTTGTATCCACCTTCCAGCCTGGTAAGTTCACTGTACCGGCTGCCCATGCATTTAATGCCAAAAGGGAACTATGCAGCTGGGACAGCTACAGCTGCATCTTATCCAATGCTGCCTAAGGGGGCCAACTGCTGCTGGCAACATGCACTTCAGGCAGAAGTCCTTTCCTGATTCTTTTCTGAGATGGTGCAAAGCATCACCCAGTTCTCCTCTCCACATAGCCAGGAGGAGAGTCGGATGCTTGCCTTTCCTTTGCTTTTTTTTTTTTTTTTCCCCCAGCCCCAGAATGCCCTTGGAAATGAGATGTTTGATTTCAGTAGCAGTAGCAGCTGCTGCCTTGCAAATATCACCAACAAGCAAATACAGTTTACTTTCTAATAGAACGAAAAATGGATTATTAAGCAGACACCATAGGAACTGTCCTGCTGGTTCAAGCCTAAGGTGTGTCTAGTCCACTGCTGTGTCTATGACAGTGGCCAGCGGAGAGAATAAATAAGAAGGTGCGAAGTGGTCTTGTTTGCTGCCTTCGACTAAGGGCCAGCTTGATTTCTAATTGTTCAAGACAGGCTGAAACCCCGAAGCATGAGTTTTAAAAGATTTAAGACCAGCAGAAGCAGCAACGGATGAGAAATATGCTTCTACTGAACATTGCTTGTGAACACCACTGTTCAGGAGCATACATGGGCTTATATATACTGGTGTTCAAAACCTATCCTAATTCTCCCCTCATGGGACCTAAGAATGAAGTAAAATTGAACAAGTTTTAAGTAAAGCAATGTGTGCTGCAGCTTAGGCTTTAGCGATCTGTTATATAATAAGATATATTCAAGTTGTCTTTCTTCATTAATGCTATGAGGGAAGTCACTGGACACACTCTCTCATATTTGCCATGGGCCTGATCTAAAATTACATTGAAAGTCAATAGACATTTTTCCGCTGATTTACCTGTGTTTTGGATCTGCTCCAAGATCTGTACATTACCATTTTAGATAGAGCAGAGGTAATGAATTTGTCTCAGGTTTGTAAACCCAGTAATGAATTTCCAGATGTGACTTATGTTCGGCTCACTTCTTAGAGAGAGGGCAGGAATCTGCTACCTACATGTGAGACTCTGATATTGGTATCAAAAGCAATACAAATATTTTAGTTAACAAGAGAATTAATTTACAGATGAACATTTATGCCTTCATCAATATATGGTTAGAAACCTTAAGGAAATACCAGCCTAACTTTCCAGTAAAAAAAAAAAAAAAAAAAAAGTAAATATTTTTAAATTCTGATTCTATATAACAGATGAGGAAGGGGTTCCCATACTTTTGGATGGGATCCAGCTGAAACTATCTGTGCACATATAACTGTATAACCCTAGACAGGCTATGACTATTGCTTCTGCAACAGGTTAAACAATACAGCAAAGGCAAAGAGTTTGTGCAAACTCTGATGTGGAAGGAAAATAGTATTTATGTTAATAAGCTAATGAGTCCACATCACACCTTCTAAGCCTGGTACTCTCTCCTGGGGACCAGCTATCCCCTTGGCCTGAGTTATTCACTCAGGACCTGATTGTCCTTGTTCAGTTTTCATCCTTATGACTGGGAAAGCATCCTTAGTATGATGTGTGGCAGGGCAAGGCTATCCTCCACTGCTGATCTCTTGACACAGGTTGCACAGGCATCACCCATCCAGATGGGGATGAGAAATGAAAAAAGAGGAAGATTGAAGCCCCTCACTTCCTCTCCAGGGGTAAACTACAATATATATTGCTGCCAATCACACAGATGTTGGTGTACAGTATTTTATTACATAACAGGCTGAACGATTGTCAGCCAGAAAAGGTACCTCCTTGACAGAGGGTGACAAAGAAATTCACATTGCTTCTCACTCACCATTTTCAAAAAGGCCAGATTCTAGCTGACTTTTGTATAGATATATCCAAGGAGAGAAGACGCAGGACCAGCTCCTTTACGTTTTCACAGACAGCCGTTGTTGCTCTTTAGCTCTTACACTGCTGAGAAAGATGCCTCTCAACACTGTTCCCCCAGGTTAATTGCCCAGACATAGAAGGAACCAAATGGAGAGAAAGCAGAGTTACGTGTAGACTAATTCTACATTACTGCCAGCCTGATGTTCATATTCACATGTACCAAGAGAAGAAAGTAACAGTTCACAAATGCAACTTTGGAAATGCTCCATTTGGGTGCTGTACTGTCACTGGCACAAATGAGAAGGTTTTTGCATTTTGTTACTTATCTAAACTATGGCCTTGATCCTGCTTCCTGTTAATTCAGTGGGAGTTTTGCCATTAACTTGACTGTGACCGTGTGTATTGGAACACCCCCCTTTTTTTTTCTAATTAAAGTCAAGCCTGAGTCCTGGAGCTAAATTCTGATTATACTTTGGTCCAAATGTCTGAATTTGATTGCCAGAATAGGACACATAATCCTGCACATAAAATCTCCATTGAAAGTCTAGATTTGAGAGATGTTGACCATGAAGTAAAAGTCAATAAATACAATGTATGTTCTGAGCCCACGCTTTCTGCCTCAAGTGCAGGTTTACGTGTCTTGTTTCACCTGTAAATTGAGTCCAAGCTCCTGAGAAAATTTGGAAAGGTGTTTCTATACCTAGAACCTAGCTCAACTTTTTGAAGCTAAGGACTATTTCTAAGTCAAAAGTTTATCATACCACAAAGCAGTGTATTTCCAGAGGCAGATTCTTTCCTACTTATTGCATCCCAGTTGCCTTTTTTGAAGAAGAGTAAGTCTATCCTTCTGGTTTTTTTTAGAAATGCTACTCGTTTGTTTTGTGCTGTCAGGGAGTTCAGCATGCATGGAGAATTTCAATGAAAAGGAAAGCATGATCTTTCACTGTCCAGTAGACCTCAGACTAGTCATCAGTGCCAAGGTGAGTTCTTGTCTGCTAATGATCATTCTTGCCATTGCAGTAATGGGCTTTTCTACTCTGTCATCCAAAGTACTGTGGCTTTAAGACAAAAGACATGGCAAACAACAATCTGTTTAACTTTCCTTCGACTTTGCCAGCTTTTCAGCTATGTCATTAAATCCGACAAAGTTGAAGTTAGCTGAGGACTCAGAATTTTTTCAGTGGTAAAAAGCTTTTTTAATATTATTTTTATGATTAAAATGTTAAAATGATATAAGAATGTTCCTATCCATTTAAGATTATTCTCATTAGTTTTCATAATTGTTAGAGTCCACTTAAGTAATTTATGGGGGGGCCTTTAATGCAGCTGTACCAATAATTGAATCCTCTTTGGCCTTGCTGACCATAGTGCTTTCCACCTAAATTTCCTAATTGATACTGAATACACTCAGATGTCACAGCTCTTGGGAGATACAAGAGCCTTGAAGGGATTTGGAATTGTGTTCTATTTTATCTTATTTATACCCTACAGAGGTGATAAGTATTTAGGGAATATAACCTGATTATACAAAATCCTGTGTGGAAGACCTCACACTAAAATATATTCTCAGCAGAAAAAGGTCTTTCTAGGACAATGCAAGGTATTCATATGGCAAGCTACCTGGGGAAAGTAAAGCATTGCTGTGCATCCCGTAGCTGCCTCTTAGTGATGCTTTGGACAGAAGCTCTGCTTTAGATTGCTGAAATCTGTGTGTGTATGTATATATATATATATATCTCTATATCTACCTATATATCTACCTGTGCATGTAATTCACCCATATCTGTTTAGCTGGAAGTGTTTATATAATTTGGGATATACTTTCATTCTCTGAAGGGAGTGTAAGAGAAGCACTCTTGGAGAAGTGTATCATAGCCTACCTCCAGAGCAACCAAACAGAGCTTAATTGTGAATGACTGTAACCTCCCAGCAGATACTCTGACATTTGTGTATCTATGATCTGGGAAGTTCCCCAGGCTTTGTTTTACCATCCTAGGGGATCCAAGTCCCAAGTAACATTTCTGGCTCCTTTAGGAATCTGGGGACTGATCCTCTGTTGCCTCACACTTCGTACTGCCATTCAACATATACAAAATGAGTGCGAAACACCACAGGCTCCTTTTTGACTTTTACTTCAGTGCAGATATACCAGGTTATACCACCAGAGATGGTGGCCCTACGTTTTGATTTGCCAGCTTTTTAATCTCACTTTGCACTGGAGAAATAGATGTATGGTCCATGATAATGGGAAAAAATAGTACTTCAGATGTATTTGATGGTGAAATCATTTCATTGCAGTTCCCTACTCTTCAAAGCAAGTGCAATAATATTTTCCTTACAGGAGTGCTGGGAAAGCCTGGCCTTTCAGCTCAATTGCTCACTCATTTAAGAATAACAAGCTGCCTTGTCTTTGCTAGGATTTTGTCAACTGTTTATCCCAGGCTAATGAACTCAAGCTGCACCCACCTTCTTCTGTTAACATGGCAAGGGCAGTAGGGAGAAAGGCAAGCAATTAAACTTTCACATATTTCTACCATCTTGGTTTCTGAAGGTAAAGCTGCCCTAATTGGTCTTACTGAAATACGGCCAGCCTCGGTGTAACATATTTCTTGGCACCCTTTCTCTAAGACAGAGCACGCTGCTGCTCGGATCTCTCCTTGCAACAGGGAGGTTTAGTGCTGCTGCGGGGAGCTGCCCCCTCACTGCCCACCCTGCCCATCCCTGTCCTCTCCGAGATGGCACGGGTGTTTGCAACGCCCGGCTGCTTTCGGTGGACCTCCCCTGTGGCTCTCTCCTTCCAGGGACACAGAAGCCTGCTGTCCAACCGACAGGATGCTTTGTCTTTAAGAAATGAAGACATTCTGGGTCAAAAATTAAATTGCAGCTTCAAGCGTCCACTAACGTTGAAATGGAAATGCAGATCTGGAGGTTACAGGTTAGTCCTACTTCTCTGTGGGGCCAAACGAGACTCCTGGATGGAGCCATCCATCTGTATCTTCTGCATGAGTTTGATGTCTGGGTGCAGATTCATACGGTACAGCTGAGGGTATGTTGTGACTGGAGGAGATGAGGGAGGGAGGAAGTGGAGAAGAGCATTACTAGTTTAAGGAATTTTTCTGCTGTGAGGTACTGAGAAGTGTCAGGATCAGATATCCATGCATTTTGTCTGATTCCTTGTGAGTAAGCATCTAAGAAAAGGTTTCAGCAAGTGTCTTGCGTTCTGTGATATCCTTGTGAGAGCCCTACGCCACATTTGCTGGCATTTGCAGCAGACCAGACAAAGCTGTGGGGTGACCATCCTCCCGCATCACCTCTCACTGGCCCGAGGGGTGGAAGTAGTTCTGACCCACTTATACACAGTGCACATCTGCCTAACTTCAGTGGGCCTGGTTTTTGGGGAAGGGCCTTTAGAGAGCTATGACTTTTTGAGGTCCCACCTCAGAGTGGATCCCAATCTCAAGGCCAGCAGACACAGCCAAGACCTGTCTCGCCATGCTGCTATATGGTGCTATATTGCCCCAATATGCTCTCCTTTCTGGTCATGTCTATTCCAGTGCTGGCTGAAAAAAAACCATCTCAGCCTTTTTTCCACACATCTACATCCTTTGTAACTGAAGCAACACCAAGAATTGTAGCAGTTATTGTCATCTGGGCCACTGTGTTCAGTGGAGATATACCTGATTTAAGTGAGTTTAAATTAAGGCTCCTCTTCTCAAGCACAGACACAGTCTCCTACTGCTTTGAAAACAGAAAAGGAGGCAGGACACAAACAGGAATGATAACACTGATCATTCTGAAAGCTAAACTGCGGGTTGTTAGGTAAAAATGACAAAAACTTTTCTACATAATTTATCCAAATAATTTAGTCTCTTGTGAATCAAATTAGTGGCTCCACAGCCTACCTACACATTTGAAAAACCCCCTTCATTTATTTTGAACCAGGTATCTGATTGCTTCACATGGTGTCACTTTATTCTGGTATGATGTGGAACACTGGAAACAGCTATCTAAGCACTTGCCCAGTACAGCCCATGAGCCTGTAGATCTCTGTTTATTTCCCCCAGTAAACTTCCTTCCAGCCCGAGGAGTTCTACTTAGTTCAGTCATTCCTACTGCAAAACACGACATGCTTTGCCCAGCCTCGTTACCATTCTTTGTACATTTTTGAGCAATAATAAGAGTCAATTTTTCAAGACAATGGGACTAGAAAATCATGCAGTATGCAGGATTAATGAACAACAGAATTTCAGACTAGTAACATTAATTGCACCTGATAAAGGGTGGCAAGTGTTCCCACAACTCAAAGATTAGTAGCTCCCCAAAACCTAAAGTTATAGTGCTATTCTTTTTTTTTTCCCTTTGACAGTGATGCTTTTGTATCTAATCTGGATTTCCTGGATCCAAGGGAACTTCTTGCCAGCCTACATTTTTCATCATTGAGACTAATATGTGAAAAATAAAAATCACAACCAAACTGACAGTTGACAGACTGTCCAGCATATCACTTCATCTTGACATGGTTTTGTATGCTAGCAAATAAAAGGCTTCATTGAATAAATTTATTATTTTAAAATCATATAAAATACATTTTTTCATGTAAAAAAAAATCCTAGATATTCTTTAAAAAATAATTTTATTCAATTATTTTATCATGGTACATAATCTGATGTTCACACAGATACTGGAAGATTTACACTGAGATTATGAACGAGCTGACTGCAGTTGGAGGCTGATAAAAGATAGGATCTGAAAAGTCTCAGTCCGGATTCACATGTCCTTTGCATTCAGCGTTTTACTCAGATTTGTCACTTAGCCAGGGGCAATTTCTTTGGTGAGGAAATTATCTACGCTATGTTGGGTGAGGAAATAGATATTACCTTTTTAATCAGCATTCTGGCTTTAGGTTCATCTAAAATTTCTAAAATGTAAATTCGTTGTAAACTCTCAGTGGCTATTTAAAGTGGATCTACCTAAATCAAACTGTGTGTGTTTGGGCTTCAGAGGAAAAAAAAAAAAAAAAAAAAAAAAAAAATTAGCCCTAAAAGACTATGTGGATACCTTTTTTTGTGGCTTTGGTTTTCACTTCAGATTCTGACGGACATGTGTATGTATAAAACTTTCAATACGCACTGTAAATATGTGGGCTTAAAATAAACATGTACAGGCAGTGCTTACAACTTTCATGTGAAATGTGGAGGGCCATCACTCAGTTCACACTCATGTGTTTGTGTATGTGTACTTTGGTGGGAGTTTATGAATAGATTTTTTTGTAAGGTTCCTTTTCCTTAAACAAAGCAAGCGTTATCCTTTTACGAGTTTCCTCCCTGTTGCATCTGATGAGAGAACCTGGGTGTTTTGCTCCAACTGGAAAACCTGAGCTGCAGCAAGCGCATGACTTTGATGGTAACGTGCATGGTCATAACTGCTTTGCTCATGAAGAAGGTCTCCATGGCAGAAAGACACGTGACAGTCAGTAGAAAGATAACTTAATTCGCAGGCCTTGGCATAACATTCCCACTCAACAAAAGCTCCAGAAATTGAGAAACTGTCCTTAAATATACGTTGAGTACAGATGAAGTCAAGAAATATTTCTGTTCTGAAGAGACTCATAGCTTAAAGTAATATGATGCTTGTGAGTTTAGAGACCCTGTCTGTAGAAGTAACACACCCATCACTGTACCAGAGTATTAAGGTAGAAGAGAGCCAAACAATGAATTTTCAAGACAAGAAGAACTTGCATTGATGTGCAAATTTATGTCAGCCTTATGCACTGAAGCCGACATGTAAAAATTGAGCCATGAATCAAATATTGTCAGTGGACACTTAGACTGGATTCACGGTGCCCAACAGACATTGCCTTAAAAGATGATGCAGGTAAACGTGCTTGATTACTTAAGAGGTCTTTCTGTTCAGTGTGTGTTTCCATAAGTGTGGTACAAAGGGGAATAAATAGGTATGAAAGGTAAATACATACATCAACCAAGTTAATCACCAGAAATGAGTCCTGCACCACTACATAGTCAATATGCCAAATAATTGAAGGTCAGCTTGAATCTAGTCACCAAATAGAAAATACTTTTCTTGTACTGCCAGGAAAGAAGAAAAATTTTGGCTACATTTCTATCAGGTAAAACCATTTCTCAACTTTCCTTTCTCCCATCAAACACACAATTACAGGTGCAATTGTCCTGAAGTAGATATGCTAAGATTAGTTCAAGTGTTAAATACTGATATATTTGAATATTGTTATAGTTCATATTTCAAAGCCAGTCATGACCAAGGTAAGATATAGATACCATAAATATTTGTCAATTGCCACATTCTAGTGTCAGCAAGTGACAGACAGTATTGTCCTTCTCTTGTCCCATTTCTATAATGTAATATACAATATACAACTCATGTTGGAGCTCTGGCATTGATACATCTCACACATGAAGTATTTTAGAAAACCCAGTCTTTTTCTTTGCAATATGCTCCACTGAAGTCAAACCAGCTATATATGGGCCTTACTTCAGGAAAGTATTTACTCGTTTTCCACAATTTATCCCTTCTCATGACAGCAAAAGGAGTTTAAGGCTCCATTGACTTTAGTGATAAACAGCAGTGTTAGTTTTCTAATATTGCAATAGAAATATCCTTCTGACATGACCTGGCAACACCTCTGACGGTGTCTGCACTCATTCAGTCCCGTGTTTTGGGCAAAGTTAACAGTCAAGGGGTCATGGTAACAATGTGATGGTTTTGTGATGTAGTATTTGCCTTCTAGATATGGGCCAGAATTCACAAACTCATTTCATATAGTTATAGCAGAAACTCTCTCATAATAGAGACAGGCCAGATTTGAGCAAGTTTTGGATAAGTAATTGTTCTTTAGTCCAATAGCACCTCACAGAACTGCCACATTGAAACTTTTTTTGAAGAAAGTTATTTCTTTTTGTGATAAGTGGCAACTTACCCTACTGAAGAAGAGATTTATAAGTCATTGTTTATTACTGTGTTCTCCTTTATTTCTCATTAATGCATATTTATTGGTATCTAATAATGCTATTTTGCCCTCACTTTTTTAGAATACAGTGATTAACCTTCAGCTCATATAATGCAAATGGATCTGCAAAAGATTAGACTGGCCTTATGCATTTTCCGATCCTTTGTTTTTATTTTGTACTTACTCTTTTGTACATCAAATGGCATCCCTAGAATCCTGAGATTTTTCTGAAACTTTAGCATTCTTGCCATAAGCAAGAAAGCCACAAGCAATGTTTTCCAATTTTATTCTGGGTCAAATCCTGACAACAGGATTTCTTTGTGAGTAGTCCATGCTGAATTAGGACTTTTGCTGGGTATCTTTCGCTTCAATATGTTTACAAAATGGGCATAATAGTGTAGCATCGCTACTGGTTTGCTCTCAGAAAAGTTCTGAAATATGGTTCTTGCTTCAGACCCTAGTTAAACATAAATATTTTTTATTTTATATTTATTCATAAAATTTATATTTACAACAACATTTATAACCAGTGAAGTTATTTTTCAGAGATGCTCTCATGACACCAATATTTCCTGTGAACAAAGTATTGAGAATGTTGGCCTCTGTCCTCCAAATCCCTCTGCTGTTACTACAAACCAACCTATGGAAGTCAACTTTATGTGACACTCCCTGGTGGATCATAGATGTCCTGTAGTTTTTGGAAAGCATACCTGTCTTGAGTTTCACCATATGTGATAATTTCTCTCAGGGCAGAGACTTCCTAAAGAGGTGACTTCAAAATTCCACTTAAAATTTGTCCTTCTTTCTCTTGTATCCCTTGTGCTTTTTGGGGACCACAACAAACGAGATGATAACTTGCTTAGTCTTAACAGTCCCCACGGTTTATAATGAGCAATGGAGGATCTGCATTTCTCAGGATTTCTTCTGCTTCTGAAATATCTTTTCTTTTTTTCTTTTTTTTTTCTTTTTTTTTTTTTTATGTGGGGGTTGGAGTCAACCAAATCACTTATGCTTTAATAATGAAGAGAAGTAACTTCAGCTGTCTCCAGTCTTAGGCTGTTGTTGGAGTATTGCTTTTGGCAGCAAGATGCTTCTCCTCTGCCCCCCACCCCAGCCTGCTCACAGTCGTTTTCTCATGCTGGTGTAACATACTGGGGGATGCAAGGTAAATGGAATTCAGGAAACCAGCGAAAATGAACGGCTTTTAAAAAATCATCCAAGCTTCCCAATCCAGTTCACAGTGGGTTTTTATATTAATATGATTTAAAATAGGAATGATCCAATTCCCTTAAAAGTAAAAAACCAGAGTAGTTCTGAGGACTTATTACTGTTGCACTTGTACCATGTTTTGTAAGCAGCGAGGCCAAAATGCAGTATAGCTGGGCCACTGCAATTTCATGACAGGTCCGAGTTTTCAGGTTATTATTAAATGTCATTGCTTTAAGCTTGCTGTGGGCAAAAGGTGCCGGGGTAAATTAAGTACAACAATCTCCTAGCTTCCTGTCTCTAGAGCTGTTCCTAAGTTGTTTTCTTCAACTTCTTTGAGACTTGTAGGTTCTCAGAATAAGGTCCCAACCAGCAAATCAGTATACACACTGCATCTGCCAAATATGTGGAGATATGCATTAGATTTTGGCTGACATCTCTATCTCAGCATGACAAACGCTAAAAGTCATCTACCCTCCCTCAAAACAAAAATGAAAAAAGGCAGGGAAAAACCTTAATATTGGTTAAAATGTCAGTTGAATTAAATGAGAGTGGTGTGATTTGTACCCATGAGGGGAGAAAAAAAGCTCAGCAGGTATGTTAGAGGTGCAAAAAAATATTGAGTTTCACACATAGCATGTAAGAGTTGACAAGTCTGCTGGCAGCTGCCTGGTCACGGGGGGCTGCTGGGATTGCAAGAAAATACAGACAGTGCCGTGGTACTGAGAAATGGGAGAGAAACAGAGACAGAGCAGGGCGATAGATATATCTCTTGGCTTGTTAAAGCCCAAATTGCTTTGGGCTCAACTCTGGGCTCACAGAAATGGGAAAGACCAACATTCAGTTACCAAGAGAGTTAAAACACAATGCGAGACCCTCCTTTCCATAGGTGGTACCTTGGAAGACTTAATACCCGATTCAACAAGCCAAAAAGCAATACAGGTGGAGGGAGAAGTGGAACGAAATAAGTGAAGACGACTGGGCTGAAAGAAATGCTCAAACAGCGCTTAAAATGAGGCGTCCTTGAAGACTGTGGGACAGAAAAGATGTTGAGAAGGAAAGGGGAAAACCCCGTCCCTTGAGCAGCAGGAGTCCGAACAGCGGGTTGGGAGGCAGAAGCCAGGAGGAAGCAAAGGCAGAGCCGTTAAAGGTTTCATCTGCTCAGGCACCACCGCCGGTGAAAATGGGTACGGGCACCTCTGCTGCGGAGAGCTGCCTTTCTTCTTCTGCGCTGGGGAAAGTAGCAATCCCTCGGCAATCCCTCCCCTTTGTCTCTTTTATAAAATCTGTTTCCCATCACTTTCCTTATTACGCTAATATCTGACGGACTGTATCCACCTCTTCTCTTCCTTCTGCTGACATAATTTATTAAAAATAAACACACATTTTAGGTGCGTTTGTGCATGTGGTCATGGCAATTGCATGCCTGTGCATGCACAGATTATCATTTAACTTTTAAAGTAGTTTTCCTTTATCATAAACCTTTCCCATGAAGACTGATGTCAAAATTTCTCTGTCCATTATCTAGCCCTGTGCTAAACTCTGATTGATCACCTGGCCCTTCCCTACAACCAAATAATGGCTTCATTGTAGTGAATCTGTATGCGGCATAATGGCTAGACATACGGGGAGCTGCTGAGACAAAAGACAAAATATAAATAAAATTTAAAATGCATAATCTCAGTTTTGTCACTATTAGTATGAAGCTTGAGCAAGAAAACCAAAATATGAAGCCTACAAAAATCAGAAAATGATCTTTACTGATAACCAGAACCGCTGAATGGAGAAATGGGTTGTTTGGTTCGTTTTTTCCACAAAAAATGGATTACATTCCAAGGAAAAAAAATAATAATCAAATCAAAAATATTTGAAACAGAAATACTTTTTCATATCTTAATGCTGAAATAACTTGTTAAGCTGTATTATCAGTAGTTTCCTGCTGATGAAAGAAAATGTACTAGGTTTATTTCCAGTTTTGAAGTATAACAGTGTTTTCGAGTGTCTTTAAAAAAAAAAATTAAGTTTAACTGAAGTTCCATTTTCTCTGCCAAACCAATTTTAATAGAAAATAATCTCACAATAAGATCTTACACTATCTAAAGTTTTTAAACTTTTCCAATTATTTGGTGTAATAACTCATGATCATAGACTAACTATCTTTTCAAATTCAAAATAAAGGGATAAACAGAGGTTTTACTGGTCAGTCATTGAACTCCAGTTTCCCCAGGTCTCACCAGTATCTCTTTCTTTTTTTCTTTTTTTTTTTTTTCTTTTCTTCCCCCAAATTAGAGGCATCCACATGAAATTCAAAGAATGATACCTTCCACAATTGCTTTAGATGGCTTTCCGCTGTGTGGTTGAGGAGACGATGCTGTGTTTGTTTTTTTTTAATCTGTTAAAGTGCCTATAACTTGGGATGGGTACTTAGGTGCTTTTTTATGTAAAACAAAATAAACAAACTGTTACAATAATGCCTGTAACTGTTATGACCTGGAAGCTGTGCTCATGGTATTGTTCCTATATGGTTTTTATTGTACTTGGCACAAGGAAAGGCTGACATTACTATCAGCAGATCTATTTTGTGAGTAATTTGGGGGATGAGAGACCCCACTTCAGCACATCACTTAAGCAAGCCCTTAGCTCTTTACACACACTCAAGTTTAATTGACTCAGAGGTTTAAACATTAGCGTTGCTGAATAGAGCTGTGATGAATCGAGCCACGGTTTTCTCAGCCTGGAGACTGCGAAGCAGCACAACCAAATGGGGAGATCGAGAGATGAGGCTCTGCCCAGGCTTTCCAGGGACCCACAAACCAGCCCTGGACCTCTCGGGCTTCGGGATCCCCTTCCCAGGGGCGTGCAGTCTTGGTGCGCGTCCACGCCTCAGCCCACCTCCAGCAGCAGTGGTCCCGCAGTGGGGCTGGAGACGGGCGTTGCACCCGCTCGCCTCGCTTGGCGGGTCTGACTTTTAACCCTCAGAGAATATGGGACCTAGATATCAGGTTGAAATAATTTGCCGGTGGTTGTGGGAAGCCAGTCTCCCTCCTGCTCTTTTCAGTGCCAATTTTTTCCTAACCTTCTTAAGAGCAAGCGCTCAGAAAATGCAGTGTAAAGACAGGTGCTCAGTTTGGGCAGCCACCCAGCCGTACCTGCCTCCACGAGCAGGGCCGCAACATTTCTATTTCGGCTAATGACTTCATACTTTAGAGCACCATGATATCACAGATAGGGGTTTTAGCAGATTTGAATCCTGTCGAAATCTTTAGACTTATTCCACCTTTATACTGAACACCGGAGAAGCTCCAGTTAATCTTCTTTAAGGCCCTATTCGCTTAATGGAAACGCTTAGCTGCATAATTGCTTTGAGCCTATTGCTATTCCAAAAGGAAAATATAATAATCTAATGGTATTGTCTCTATAAGCGAATGAGAATTTCAGGAGTGGATGTTGGTGCCACCCATGTGATCCGGAGAGGTTAATGCAGTTAAAGTTATTTCACAGTCCATTAAGGAGCTTACGGTGACCCGTCGACCTTTGAGCCAACAACACGGAATCCATTATCATCACAACGGAGGAGCCGGGGCTCCGCCGGCTCCGCAATGGGCCCGGGAAATCCCAAGTTAGTACTTAGTCTAAAAAAATGCACTTTTCTTTCTGCTTCTTGGGTATGGCTATTAATACACCCTCCCGTAATTTGTAACATTAACATTGCTGAAGGTACAGAAAAGGACATTGAAATGAAGACGTCAAAACTGCTGACTTGGTTCGGAGTATGATAATATTGGCTACATATTGAAACGGTGGATATATATAATGGGAGAGATCAAGATGAAGAAAGTCAAGGAACTCGGGGAAATTGATGATAAATTATCGAAGGCTCTGAAACTCATTTAAGCAAATAACAGCTTTACTTCACATTTTCTGATACCACAGGACTGGCTTTTTGTTGGTTTTTGTTTTGGTTTGGTTTGGGGTTTTTTTAAGATTATTTATAAGATGTAGATATTTGAGAGGAAAAAAAGACATTGGGAGTTTACCATATGCAGCATAGGCACATTTTAGTTCTGCAGATGTCGTTAATTCATATTCTTTTACCTAAACCATTTATTATTTTTTACTAAAACTATTTTATGAAAATCCTACTAACACTCTGCAGGAGATGTATTCACAAGTATATTTAACAATGTTAAAATAAATACGTATCCTGCAATGTACGTAGGAATTTTCAAAAGATAATGTTGGTCACACAAAACCCACTGATTTGGGGTGTTGGGAAATAAAAATTAAATTTTAAAAGCCTGAAATTTAGCAATAAAGTGTCATAGATTTTACTCTGAAAGCTGATGAAAATGCAATCCTCCAGGTTGCAGGTAACAGAATTAATAAGAATAATGAGATGATATGTTATGTGCATCCAATTGTGTCACTTTTTATAAAAATTATATTGTTAAAATTCTAACATGGAAAAGACCTGGTCCCAAAGCTCCATAAACATTAAATAATTTGATAATGTAAGCATCAAGAAGGTTTTGGTATGCTTAGAGATGAAAAGAGAGAGACAAATCTTCCTAAAAATACCTACACATAGTTAAGGATCACAGCACTGGAAAGTTGGCCAGCATCTTTGATACTTTAGGACCCATTTTAACTAATTAAAAAATAAGATTGCCACAAGCACTGTCTCTCATCGTGTCTGTAGTATGGTAGTACTGACAGAGAAAAAAAACATGTAAAGTTATACCAATTTCAAGAATGCAAGGTAGTAACATCTTTTTATAGCTGTCTGCTCAAATAATTGGAAACAGGGTTATGCCCTCCTGATTACTCTAAAGAAAAAAATAGTGTTCTGATGATACTTTTTAATCACAGTGCTTAAGGTAAATTTTGTGTCTTTACTATGGAAAACTTTAAGAAGATAGTCTGAGTTCCTAATTTTCTTTATCATGTCTTTAGTGATATTATAAAAATAGTACGTTGAGATTGGATTATGTAGAAATGCCTGTAAGAAACGTAACAGGATATTTTGTAAACTTCCAGAATATGTATTAGCTAACTACATAGTTTCTCTTTCATCCCCTTACTGAGAAATAAAATTAGCTAAATGGCTAATTAAACAATGGAGATAATGTCTCTCTGACTCTTTAACAAACATGAAAGGAGGGGGCAAATCTGTGGAGTGCTGTGGAGCTGGTAGGATTTGCATCACTGCAAATGTTAAAATAGCTCTCTTAAAAATACTGGGGTTTAGCATACCACAGGGGCAGTCAGGCTGTACCTTCCTTTTTAAAGATTGTTGTGGTCACCCTGTCATTAGCCAAATAATTCAGTAAGTAGCGATAGTGAGGGGAGAATAACAATTTGAGTACAAAATGATAACTAGCCTTAAAAGATATTTTATGAGATACATGTTATTTTAGAAAACTGGTGAAGTCATCAGGAATTTACGTGACAGGAATGCCATACTGGCAATTTTCTTTCTATTTCAAGTCTTTATTTTTAATGATGAAGGGGTCATTTTGTTAATTCCTACACTCATTCGCTACAGCAGTTTGCAGCTTAACTGAGCCCCAGTTCTCTCTCACTCACACACAGAGGCACTCTCAAATACATTTACAGAGCAGCAATTATTGAGAAAGTAGCCAGGGTAAATGTAGGTGGATATAATAATATAATACAAGTAATTAATCATGGGGTGTAGGATTCATTATGTCAACAAACTAGATGAAACCTCCTTGGGAGTGTGATCTAAAACAATATGTAAGAATGATTTCTTTAAAGTGACAGGCAGAGATAATAAATCAAAACTCTCTGACAAAACCACATATCCATAAAACTGGAATATTTGGGACCAAGAAGTATAGATACCATTACTGCAAAATAGCATACCTTTTGTAGAGTTCTTCTGCAAATGGTATTAATAAATGGTATATCAAAACAATGGACGTATTATACCACATCATGTAGATGAAGGAATAGTACAGAATTTTTTTTTAGATATCCTTTTTCCTAAGGACTTGAACAGTTTCTTGAAGATTATAGGGAAAGGCATAAAAATTGTGAGCACTCCTGAAGACTCTACATTTTCGAGTAGCAGCGGAAGAAAGAAGTACCATAGATACACAGCTGGGGAAGTCCCATCACCAGGTAAGGGCAGCAAGCAGAAGCTGATTTTTCTATGTAGAAATCACATATAGGACTATAAATTTCAGGCAAAAGTTAGTAATAACTTGCTAGTGAAATAGCAAGTGAGCAGTGAAAATCTTTGGACCTAAATGGAGCCCCAAAGTGAGTCTCAGCCTTCAGTAGCCAAAAATAAACCAGTTCTTGGCTGAAAGACATAAGTGTTATTGTGAAATTGATATCCCTCCTTGGCTTATTCCCAGACAATATGTTGCCTTTCTGGGGGCTGATCAATGTGATGGATGTGATGTGTGAAATCCAGGAGGGAGCTCCCCTTTAATCAAACCCACCGTCCTCTGCTGATAGGCAGCTGTGGACTAACATGTTCTTCCTCCTCGCTCCCTCCGGCTCCCCTTAGAAATTGGTACAGGCAAATAAAAAAAGGACGAGAGGGGCGAGAAGAACAAACTGCTGCATAGGACATGAGAGGGCAGCAATCGAGCGGTGGATTTAGTCCTTAAAAAAAATAAAAGGCTGCGACTTTGCTTGCAGTGCCAGGGCTGGCTCACAAAAGGCAGCCCCATTCCGCACGGCACTGGCCCTGGGGGTGCTGAGGAAGGTGTTTCTCCCGGGACAGCATCGTGCCCCGGTGCTGGATGACCCCCAGCATCCCTCCCCTCCCTTCCCCTCAGCGTTAGGATTGATCTGATCTCATTGTACCGCTTTGGGCTAGCATCAAGGTAAAATAATTAGGGCTGAAAACACCTTAAAAGGTTCTTGGACGTTGCCGTACTCATTTAGACATGATGTAAGTGTCTGTGCGAGGAATTTTAAATACTGACCTGTTTTAATTTTACACGTCACTGGCTTATGATCCTATAGGATTTTCTTCTGCTCGTACAACAAAAGATATGCTATATGTGTCCAACTGCTGCTGCTGGTTTTGTACTTCATGCAGGACATTCTTTTTAGCTAGACAGCAATGAAATTGTTAATACTTCCCTAGCATGAGGAATGAATTAAATTGATCTAGCTTAAAAGATTAACATTACAGCATGATCTTTTTTCTTTTTTTTTTCTTTTGTTTTTTTTTTTTTTAGAGGCTTATTCTCATAATTGTGAAGATTTCAGAGGTACAAATCTCATTTGGTTAACTTTTCTACAATTTGTTGTATTACTGTAATACTTGCATACCCTATCTTGATGCCAGATTGCCAGCTAATTATGACATAAGCAATCAGCTAAGAAAGTCCATCCGGGCCTCCCATGCAAAATTAATATGCTTTTAAAGCTAAGCCAAGATAAAATAACTTTTTCAGAAACGGAGCAAGTAAGAGAGTTTTACAACATAAACATGTTGTTGAATCCAAAGGTGCAGCAGCCAGCATAAATATAGTTTGGATAATACACATAATCGGTGGGTAAATAAAATTCAATCTAGCAAAGCTTTTAAATGCATCCTGACTTAAATGCATCCTGCCACTAATCATAGACCACATGTTTTAGTGTCTTATAAAAATGAGTGTACAGAGATAAACTGAATTTTCACTGAATTTGAGTATGGTGCTTTGACACCGAAAGAGCAAAGGCTTTGTTTGGCCCAGCTATTCTACTATCAAGACTTCTACCTGTCTGTCAGGTTTTGTCTGTTTGCCATTGCCGTTGGGAGTTGAAAGCCTGGAGAAGGTCCTAGCAGTGTTAAGCCCAGAACATTAATATGCTTTTTTTCTCCTTATGTGAGTAGCACCACTCTGCTTTTGGGGGATCCATGAACATGCAGATAGGCATCCCTGTAAGAAGACCTACCTTTCTCCTTTGCCTTTCTGAATACCAAAAATGTATTTTTTTTTTTGCATTTCACCAAGACCTTTCCTTGTTAGAGGGCAGACAACAATCTTTGACGTACAAATGCATCATAAGAGAAATGAAAACTTAATTCTCCTTCCCTTATTTCCATGTTACACAAGTAAACCCCCTTATTTCAGATTCAGGCAACACTTCAAAACAACTTCACATTGAACAGGAAGAAGAATACTCAGCCAATGTCATAGGGTAAATGTAAATACCAAGAAGGTAGAATTTGCCAGGCCACCACTTTTTAAACTGAAACTTGTAAAATAGTACAAACATAAATGAAACAATCCACACAACACCCCCTTAAAAACAAATCTCAGAGGTCTTAGTCACACCAATATTTTTCCAAATCCAAAGTAATTCCAGTGGTTTTCTGAGGTGCAGAACATAATTGTTTGCCTTCTTTGGAATTCAATAGCCTTTTTATTTTGAATTATATTATTTTAAATTCTTCTTTTCAGTGGAAACTACACAGGGCAGTATTCCTGGAGTTTTCCTTCACTACCACATAGTGAAAATTAGAGAAATGTCTAACTACTAGACTGCTGGCTGCCAAAGTTTGGATTCTTATCTTGATTATTAAAAATGTCCTTTTTGTAGGACAGCCTCAATAAAACACTAAGAGGGATTAATGAGTGTAATACTCCTTTACTGAATGTTCAGTCCTGCTCTACCTTGCCGTGCTGGTCTTTGCCTTTGGAATCTCTCTGTCAAGGCACAGTTCTTGTGGTGAGGGACATTGACTATCTCAGAGAAGGATAAGAAGCTAAAGGTGTCAAATGAGTCCTCAGTCACACCAGAGAGAACAATCTGTAGGAAGGATGTCATGCGAAAAATATTTAGCTTGCAGCCCGAGGTTCCCATGGAAATTAACCCAGGCTAGAATACTGCTGTCTAAATCTCAATACCTTTTTTAAGATAATCAGAAGACAGAAATGTAGATTTGTGTCTTAACTGAAGTTAAGAGCCAAGCTTTGGAAATGCTCATTTCTGTCAAAGGAAAGCTGCATAAGTATTGTTTCCAAATCATAATGTTTGGTGTGCAAGATAATTTATTTTGACATCAGTGAACTACACTCTGTGAAAACCCTTACTTTTAATAACATGCAACACAAATATAAGAAAAACATACCAACATTTCAAATGTGAGCCAGTTCAGTAAAGCAAGTTTTCGTTGAATGTATATTGGTAGTAATGCTCAAAGCAAGGCTGGTTGTTACACATTCATTGAATATGCTTTCAGAATGAGTATCCCGCTAAGTACATCTTCACTGGAGTCACACTGAAAGATTGCAAACTCTGATCTCAGTTGGGCCACTGCCGTGAGTCCTACAGATAATGTCTGATGCACAAAGACCAAACAATGGGTAGATTGCCAAATTCTTATTTGTCCTTCAGATGAAGACCATATTGACTATTTCAAAAACTCTGTATGAACCATTATTTTCAAATTGTTTCCCAACTTATACTGCAATTGAAAATTGGACAGCTCTTCAATTGCTCCTACATTTCAATTGATTACCAATACAGGTTTTCAGAATTAAGAATATTGCTCTATTCTTTTCCACGGCATCATGTTGACTTTGTGTTGTGGTCATTTAAATATTGCTGTACAGTTTGCGCTGGCCTCTGGTGTTAAGATAACAGAAGGGAGAATCAATTAGATTTATTATCTCTAAACTGTACAGTAAGTGATAAGACAACCCCTACACATAATGTAGCATTCATTTTCAAGGACTTGTATAGTTTTACAGTTTTAGTAGTTTAAGTACCAGAGTGACTTATAGTGTCATATACAACAATGGAAAAGAGTCTACTAAAATAAAATCAAAATTATCACAGTGGGCAAAAATGGAGAAGACAGTAGGTAGAAGCCCTCACTCGTGATATTGATGAGTAACTTACAAAAGCAACTTGCTATGGCTGACATCCAAAGTCCAGGTTACAAATCAGAGACAAAAGCTGGACTAGAGCGGCAGTCTAGCCTTTGTCCAGCCTTCTTGAGCTTTCCTGGCTTCCTTTTGTCCAGAAGTCTGTTCTTATTATTTATCCTTAAGTCAGGTTTAAAATTCCCCCTAAACTTCCTTTACTCCCAATAAAATCACTCTTACTGGTTTTAGTAGGAGTATTCTTTGAGTAAAAATGACCAGAAGATGTGGTAGATATGCAGTTTAATGCTTTAGCATCCTTTATGAATTGTCTGATGCAATTGTTCCAAAGTCAACAGGAGTCAGAGAGTCACTTTGTGATATCAGTAAACTTTGTTTCATAATGTACATGGTTGTATTTATGGCCAAAGAGGTGTAACACAAAAAAAATTATTGCTTCTCAACTGAAAAGCAAAAGCAGCACTTATTTTTTCTCTAGTCAACACCGGGAATTTCCCTTCATTTATTCCCATTGCAGATATTCAAATTGATGGGATAGCATTATAGGAAAGGTTGCATATACAAAGGATAAAGTGCTTGATCCATCCCCCCAGATCAATGGAAAGTTTCCTGTTGGTTTCAATGAGAGCAAGACTGGGCCCATAGTCCTTTTAATCTTTGCTCATAATTCTTCAGAGCCAAGTGTTCTGCCTTCAATGACTTTGAAAAAAAAGAAGTCCATCCCTCTGAATAAATTATTCAAAATCAACCTTGGAAATATCTCCCTGTATAAAATACACTTATAGCTCTGGCTGATTTATAAAAAGAAGATAAGGAATAAGTTGCATAGTGAGTCATTTCCATGTCTACTAACTTGTCATAATATGTTCCTCCATTAATTTTTCTACCATGATAAAAACCTCACCTATTATTGGTTCAAGGTTTTCATTACTTTTGTGACACATGCAGCTCATCCAGTAGCCTACTGACTCATGTATTATTGAAACTAAATTTGCCAGTTTTGCATCCTTATACCTGGGACATCTAAAGGGCCAAGTAAGTATCCAATTTGCCACACAAAGTTAAGGCTCCCTCTGGATGTGAGAAACATAGAGTTTTCTGAGTCTTAGGTTCCTCAGTGACTGTTCATCTGTTGCCTGTTCATGACACATATTGTCTAAAATCCATGTAAGAAGTATTTTACCACGACAGTTATGAATCATGAGAACTGCAAAAGTAAGGCATCTTTCTGAAGCTGTAGCATCTTTTTGGATATTTTATTTGCTTTTACTTGGCAAGTCATGAGTCTGAAAACTTTAACACTTAGACTGGACATGTCTGCAGGGGTCCTAGGCTGCTCCAGAAAATGGTACCAGAAATTCAGATGACGCTATGTTTCTTCTACAGCTGATATAATGCTTGAAGACTATGGCATTGTGCAGCTGAGGATGCCAGTTTTTCCATGTGTTCAGGAGCCAAAGTCCTGGTCAGCTTTAGCTCTTGAAGGCTCCAATATTGTCTGCGGTGTTGGCCTTACGTGGGTAGCTACAGAGCTCTTCTTGTAGTATCTTTACTATATTCTTATCAATATTCTTATTATTGTCCTATTATAGCCACATTATAGTCTCTTCAATTTTCACTGCCTCTGCTTAACTTTTTCTGTCTTCTAACTGGGTATTTTAAGTAATTAATATTTCATTAATGCAGCAGTTCCGGATCATATCCAATCCCATAGAATTCCCCTTAACATCTCTAGAAATCACAGGACAGGCCTATTGCAATATGCACAGTAGGTGAACCTTTGGGAAAGTCCTACAGTCAAATCCATTTCCTATTTACATCAAAAGGAAGTGTTCTCTATCATCTTGTGGTTGATCATATCATATGATCAACATATTATCATATGTGGTTGATCAGGTCATAGTCCCTCAACCACCATCTGATGAGATACACATTTACCAAGATTGTCGGCACTCTTAACGGATCATAAGCTCAAAGGTGCCACACTCTGATGCTGTTCCTGCAATACAGCGCAATCCACTGAAAATGTTGCAATGGCAATGTTTCCTTGAAGTGTTTTTGGTTGAAAAGAGGTTAGAAAAGTTAGAAAGTACTATGTAGGTAGATGATCCAGTGTGTTTTATACCACAATAAAATATATTATTAACATAGGGCTTAAAAAAAATACTTTGTAAAATGTTTCGGTATATTATAGAAATGTTATGTTTCAAAAATCTGTTGTTTGCACTAAAAATAAATTTGGAAAATGAGCAAAGATGCACGATTTCTTTTAAAAGTAATATTATATTCTGAATAATGTCAGAAGTAGATTAATATTGAATATTTTCATTGATAACTATTGAATTTTAAAATATTTACATAGTATTAGGACATTGCAAACCATCATACTTTCAGAGCAGACGGTATTCATGAAAGTAATCTGCTGTTCTGTTTGTCCATTCACAAATCAGGCTACAGCTTCAGAAGAGAGAATAGCTGTGCCACCTGGCAACCCCAACTTTTCCTGCAGTGAGACGGCACCATCGCCTCGCACAGTCCACACCGGGGGGAATTGTCCATGAAAGCAGCAAGGCAGGTGTAAGAAAACGGATCTCAGCCAAGTGGCATTTGTGGTCCATGCAGAACTGCTGCATAGGCTGAGATGTGGAAGCAAACAGCACAAAATTACATCAGTTAAAATAGGTGCCCATGAGTGCAAGATCTACTGCTGCTATAGTGAAAAATCTCACTCTGGTCTCTTTAGCAGTCAAGATTGCCTGCACCACCCACTCTCACCTAGTCTTGAGACTTCAAGGATATGTGTGACTGCAGGCACAACTATTGTAAGTGAAAAGACAGCTTAAAATTTAAAGAGGATCACCACATTTAAGAACCTCTAGGAACTTAGCATCTAAGCAGGTATTTCTGAAAATCTAGATTTTGGATTTAGTTGCATAGTATGGCAATGAGGTGGACCAGACCAATATCCTTTAGCGATTTAACAGTGGCGATCCTGTTGGCTGTAAGGAGTCGTACAGTGACACTCTGCTGAATTCTTAGAGGTTAGTTCTGATGAGAAAGTGTGACTAATAGTAGAAATATTTCATATCAACAAATAAGTTAAAATGGAACTCTTCAGACACTGTGGTTTAAAAATACATTTCTCAAAAGGTTTTCAAACCCTGTGTTTGGAAATGTTGTACATTGACATTTAAAATTGCTGTTCTTACTCCTCGAGATTTAAATAGGCTAAATAGTAAACAGTGTATATGCAATACTTGAAAGTCAGTTGGATCAAGTCAGTTCTCAAGTGAATCGATGTATACTGATTTACACCACAGTTGATCTGATTAGTCTCATAAGAGAGGCGGCAGCTCTAATAAAAGCCTCACCAGAAAAAAAGTGCACCTATTTATTGTTATCTTTAATATTTTGTGAAAACAAGACTTGAAGGTAAGCAGCTTTAATGTACCTATTGATTTCCTTTATTTAAAATATTAATGAACTGACTAAAACAAGTGATGTTTTTTTTAAAAAAAAATCAGATTTAAACAACATGCATGTTGTTTTCTACATGATCCCAAGTGTTTATATATTAAAAACCAAATTAAAACTGATTAGTTGATAATGACTGCAGATGCTGACCTTTGGAAAGATTTATTAGTCCTGCAAACTGTGAACTGGGCTACCTGCTCATTCTGACCTTGATACAAGAACAGAAACAGCGAATGGTAGGTTTAACCCTTGCTGATTCTAAAAATAAATTCCTGCTAAAAGAAACATCAATCGTGGTCAAACAGCAGAACTTCTAGGCTGTGAATATTAATGCAAGTTCAATTGTTTTTTTAAATGAGGCTAGCCATAGGAATCAAATTAATGCCCTCTGTCTCCCTGGTTCTTTACTAATAAATTTATTTTTAGGCGATACAGAAGATTTGGGGGAACATTTTATTATACAATTTGTACAGTTGCACTTAATTTCCATTCACCAGAAAAGCAAGCTGAATGTGTATCATACAAAAAGACTACTATTGCCTTGCTTCGGTCTCATGACTGGTCTCATTCACTGTCTGTCGCAGGCAGCACAAATATTGCCATTGACTTCAATATGTGCGTGTACAGGCCCTAGATATGGAGAAAACTGTAACTTGAAAGCACACATTTATCAAGGTAAAAAGTCAATAAGACTTGTATATATCTGAGAAAATGATTTAATTGCAATTTGAGTTTAAATAATGATGATAACTGGAACTGCTTTAGCTTCCTTTTTATTTATTTATTGTAACTTCTTTGCAGAAACCTGTTAATGACTCTTTTTAAGCTCACAATTCATGTCTATTGCCTTTAATACAGCCCATTGCAGTACTGATAGACCCTGCCTTTTGCAGCTACTTTATGCCTTACTAAATTAACAGCTAAACACCAATGCTTAGTCCTGTGCTTTTAAGCATAAAGCAGCCAAGCCTGGACTGTCTGGTAAATGGATTCAGATCAGCGACAACTGGTTACCTAAGTTAATCTTCGAAAGTGGGGGGAGGAATAGGGAAAGGCGTAGAGGAGAAAGGGATTGTTGGGTTTTTACTTCTTTTTTTCATGGTGTTTTTTGGGGGGGTTGTTTTCTTCTTCTTTTTTTTTTTTTTTTTTTTCTTTAACCACCCTGTGATCTACACTGCAATCTGTTTTGTCTGCGGCTTCTGACAGTATCACAGGGAACCTCGCTTGGTGAGATTGATTGGTACCTCCAACTTAGCCATTTCCTTGCAGAATGGCTGCCTTTTTTTGCCTAATGATGTTACATTTGTCCTGCAGATGATGTAGAGCATGCTGCAGAGGATGAACAGCTCTGCTCTGATCACTCCTTACTTGGCAAGTACTCACGCTTCACACCAACACTCCTCAGCACCATTAATATTATATATAGATACCCTTGTCACAGATTTACATTCGGTGATCCGAAATCAGGACAGGAAGGGTGAAGTGTGTAGGGGGTGTGCGGGTGAGGAGGTGATCTGATTTATTGTGAGGAATGTTGGTGAATAAAAAGGAAGTGATCAAATTTATATTAATGTCTTGACCTATATTCTCAGTGCTGCTTTTTTCACTGCTCAACCCCAAAGTGTCTTTCCTCCTGCAAAAGATTTCAAAAAGTCTTTAAAAACATGACGGTTCAGTGTCTCAATATGCATTTACTTGCAATAAAATCTTTGAAATCACGATTTTGTGCATCAGTGACAGCCCCTGGGAAGATTAATTAGTCGTGAAGTAAAGGCCAGGTTCTCAGTCTCTAAAACGGTTTGTGCGTGATCTGCACATCCACAATTGGACGCGCAGGGAAGCCCCGAGCACAGACACTGTAAAACACAGAGAGCGTTGCAGAGTTACCTCCATTTACGTACACATCTGTAGATCTTATGTGTAAGTCTTGCTTGAAAGTTCATTAGAGAAAGACAGAGAAAGAGCGGTTCTTTGGTATACACCTTATAAAGGAAATTCAACATCAAGCCATTCTAAAACATGTCATGAAGATGGTAAATCAAAGAACTCAAACTTAGAACAGCAGAAATAAGATTACTTGCAATCTAACTTTAGTGTCTTCTAATATTTAATTATTTAGCACAATAAATTTTTCATCAGGTTCTTTCCTTTGTTCAGTGCATGGGGAAACCTGCTCTGGGGATGAATCAGGGTTTGCAAAGAAAGAGACCTTTTCTGGAAGAACGCCAGCTTTGTTTTTCAGAGGAGATAGACCACAGGAGATGTAGGGAATAAGGCAGAAGGTTTCCTGAGGTTTCTTATGTGGCATTTACTAAGTTGCCTACATTCATATACTGATTTCTCAGTAACTCCCTTGAGGTTTGGAGGTCAGGGTGCTAAAGAGTGAAAACCCACAATGTTTTGAATATGTGTGCCTCTCCTCTGCCTGAGTGTAGTGGAAATAATAAAGCCACCTTAGGAGCAACATAATGTATAGCGAAAGTGCTGCTGTTTTCTACATCTCTCAGTATGAGAGTAAGAACTATATAAATAATGAATTGTGTAGTTTGCAGAAAATTTCCCTTAAAAATAATTGTAAATTGAAAAGTGAAAATTGCCAATTTGTGCTGTATAGAATGCTTCGTTTCTTACTTTTCTTCTTCTTCTTCTTTTTTTTTTTAATAAAGAATGTCATATTTGTTCCTAGCTGAAACATTGCTTCAAACTGAAGGAGGAACAGTTTCACATAGAAAGCACTGAAACAAAATTATGTGCTTTGAAACATCTGTTACTGATCCGGAGAATATTGAAATGGACTATTTTGTTCATCTGTTTTAAAGAGGGCTTTTTATTTGTCTTTAGATTTTGGCAGTAGCAACTGTCTGAAACTGGTACAAATTGACAAAATGTTTTTGGCACCAAGAAGCTATGTCTTTCAGTACAGAAAAATGTTCTGACAGTTGCTGTGCTCTGCCGGAGATCCCCCAGACCACAGAAATGCTATAGGAGAGAGTATATTTACAGAAGCAAGCTGAATAGTTCTTCTTCTATAGAACGATACGCATGACTCAAGCACTATAGTGGAACTTGAACCCATAGTCAAGGCAATATTGCAAGGAGGTGCCAAGGAAAAAAACCACTATTATGACTACTGCACAGTGACCCAGCAAGTTAAGCTCGCTCTCCTACTCACCTCAGGTGGCTGGTCAGCAGTAAGTTAATGATCTCTTTATACTTCTGAAAAGCATATTCAAATAAGTCATTTACAGGTCATTAAACACCTGCTTTTGGTACTTGAAATGCACAGCTTTATAAGAATGGTTTGAGGTATATATAATCTAAAACGCAACCTGTACAAAACTTTATTCCACTTTTCTGTCCTGACAAAAGGGGCTTCTGCCACTTTGTCACTTTTGTCAAAGGATTTGGCAGGAATGCCACTGTGCTTTTCCAGTTTTGGTTAGTGGAGCCATGGTACCTAGCTAATGACCTTGATCAGTTCGGTGCTGTCCTCTTCTCTCTGATTTCTAGCTCAGAAGACTATCAGTATTTGCAAAATTGAAATTTTCAGATTTGTGAAATATGGGGAAAAAAGAATAGTTATGCCCCAAACATGATTTTTTTGTGTGTTCATTCACATCTAGATTTATTGGCAATAATCAACCAACACATCAAGCATAAAATAATACCAGCTGATTACCATCAATGCAACTAGGCATGAACTAATACGCCATAATGCCTCATTGCAATTATAAAGTTTTCTTATAAAATGCTTTAAAATTACTTATGTTAATTTAGTTACAAGGCTAACGTGTACTGAGCAGGAAATTATGTTGTGTTAATTTCAGCACTCACCACTCTTATTAGCCAATCATATCACTCTTCTTCTTTCCATTTTATAATTATCATTAATTACCAGTTTATAATAAGTTTATTCAGTTAATTCAGTGCTGTTCATGCCCTGAAGCATAAACCAATACTGATATCATTTGAACCTGCAACTAATTAGAAAATTGTAGTACCATTAGGTAACTTGTTCTCTAAATGATTTCATCCTTTCAGGTAACCCAAGACTTTTTTTTTTTTTTAATTACGAACAGAAAAGACAGACATTCCTGATTAGTTCCTTTGAAGTTTGCCACATCAAGGTTTTTTATGGTTTGGTTTTGTAACTAAATTTTTATTGGCAATAAGAAATTAAAATAGACTAAGCTAGAACAATCTAAAGTAACTGAAAATAGGAAGTAAGAACCAAGTATGTTACTTACAAAATTATTTTGTCTGCTTCCATAGCAGAAAAACCCGAAGACACAGACACCTGCAGGTAAAATTTGAGAGTAATTCTTCGAGGCATCTAAGCGGAATGTTTTATTGAATAACCTTTTCTCATACCATTTTAAATGGGACTAGACCATGTCATTGGTCAAGTACTGAAAAGGATCATCTTGTACTGGGCAGAAAAGATAGCCTCTCTTCTGCCTGTAATTTCTTTATGGAATTTTTTAAGAGATTCTTTAAAAATTATTTTGTACAGTAATGCTGCAATTTGAGCTGGAATTTTGATTACGATTTAACAGCTCAACCTTATAAAGGACTATTAACACAGTAATGCTACTAAATACTACACCTTTCTGCAGTGGTTTAATTCCAGTGCACTTATGATGTAGTTGCATGTTTTTCATATAGATTAATTATACAGTAGCTAACTAAAGAAGTAAGAGCTGCAGTAGCAGTACTTGCACTTTTTTCAGGTGGTGGAGTGAAATACATTTTCCCTTTTATAAGGGGTAGATGAGATCTATTACTCTCAGCTTAGTTGATTCCTCAACTCTTCCTCATGAAGTCCACCTAAACATTGCACTTCTCCTAACGCTCCAGAATGCAAATAGTCCCCCTTCCAGTGCCTTAGTCAGAGACAGCACCAACTTGTCTTGCACCAACTATCCACAGTCTCAAAGCACCATTGTAGCAACCTGGTCTTTGCCAGGAGGCAGCTGGTCATTCAATCACTTTCACTGTACACTAAAAAGATGTGCACAGGGATTCCAGGCAAATATTCTAGGCCATATTTACAGCTGACTGACTCTGTCAAAATTGCCTCAAACTAGCAAAATTATGACTGCTAACTAGCAGAACTGAGTGTGGATCAGCTGATACTCATTGTGACTGCTATCCTGGATCTGCGATCCATTACAGCTCTCCTCGCTACCACTGATGGACTTACTATCTAAATAATGAACAGCTGGGAGAATATTCGAACAAGACTGCCTGTGATAAACACAGTCCCGATGACTTTTCATTGAGTGGAGATATCAGAAGCCTATGTTGCGCATTATCTAATCCTGGGTCAGTTAATTCACAGACAGATGAGATACTAAAGGAGAGTCTGTCACTTTGGGTGCCATATAAGGTTAGAGACACACCAGAGGCTGCCTAATGTTCGACTTAGCTTCATATATCCCTTACCCAGTTCATATGCTTCTCCTTTCAGCCTCTCAGACCCCCAAAACATGGATACTAAATGATAACACCATATCTTAGTGGAGATATCTCCATATCTTAGTGGAGTTAGTACCATGCAAAAGATGGTTTAATGACCTGTTATTCCCTGCAAGGCTTCCAATGTTGGGGTTAAGCCCATGAAGACAGTCCCTTTTCTGTACTTTCTGCTTCTTTAAAAGAAGCAGAGGTCAAAACACAGGCCCAGCTTTTGGCTCCCATAAGCTTAGGTTAGGCATTCCTGTGAACACTTGGGGTTATGTCAGTCCATAGGCTTACTGATTGCTGCCCTACCAACTATGTGATGCAATTCTTGATACTATTGTCACAAATGCAGTGATGCCTCCAAAGCAGCCACTGCTGCTTTGCAAACAGATATGGCACAGGTAGGGGTACAGAGAACAACGGGGCGAGGCGTTTCTTCCTTCTCAGCTTGATGACATGCTTCCAGCTAGTAGCTGTCAAAGACTACCCACAGTACGAACCTGAAACCACTAAGTCAGTCTTGAAAGACCTAGAAATAAGTAGCCTTCTGTGGTTTAAATCCGAACTGACTCATTTGCCATTTCTTACGAAGCCAGCTTGTGCCAGCTCTGCTGCTGCTGCTTAATCACACTGCTGCTGGGAAATCTTCCTGGCAGAAAACCCACACATGAGCGCACAGGGAGCGATACATATCACCTTGGGTCTCACCATCTTTAGGTGGTACCCCACTACATTCATACCATTAATAGAAGGCAATAGTCAGAAATACATTTTAATAGGAGCTTGGCTCTTCGCAGTACCATATGATGCTAGGCTTTATGCTAGGGAGGTGGAAGAACAAGAACCTTTCTGGGACGGTGATGATGGAGGGGGGCGAGTAACTGCAAATGAATTTGCAGTGTGAATGACCGTGAGGCTGGAGTCCTAAATTGAACCAGAGAGTGATTGGTTCGACAGTATGCAGCATACCTGTAGTTTCTGAAATCTAGTCTGATCCTCTCAGCCTTTCTGTTGTCTCTGATTCCTCCTTTCATAGCTCCAGTCATGCAAGGGTGATTACTCTCTATCTATTCCTAGCATCATAGAAACAGCCACACTGATAAGGACTAGGAGTTGTTTTAAGTCAAGTTTCTCTGTTGTTAGTAAAATGCTTCAAAGAGAGTAGCAAAAAACTTCAAGTGTGCAACTATGGAATGACTGATACTTCACAGTGACGCTAGCTCTGGATGAGGTTTAGATTTTATTTGCTAAATATTTCTTATAAAATAAATTTTTCAGTCTTGTTCTTCATATTGCTACAGCCCATGCAGACTGATTAAAAATTCCGATCTCACACGGATGGTTACAAAGCACGGTTTTGATTAATCAGAAAATTGGTTTAATCATTTGTTGCTAGCAATAATAAATTAATGCAGATGAAGTCCATACTGCTGTCTGTTGAACTATGAGTCTGATATCACAGACATTTCTGAAAATTCAGAGCAACTACTTATGTGAGTAAGAATATTCATCTATGTGTTCGGTCTGTAAGTCCTCACTGCTCTGTTTGAAGTATTTGAGATGATTTGCTGTTGTATCTAACATTTAATTTCTTTTTGTATTCACAGACGGTAAGCAAATATTAGGAACTAATGTGGCAAGGCATATTAATATTATTAGCTGGCATTTTGAATAATGGAGTCATGATAAAACGCTACAGTAGAGAAGGACTCTGGACAAAGATAATTAATCGTCTACAAACTTTATTCCAATACATTATGACTTTTATACTTAGATAATAACTCTGAAATCCATGCTTTAAGAATTATTTGATAATTATATATTGGATGTCATCGTGGCTAGATTAGGCTATGCCATTTCAAATACAAATACCAACAGAAACAGGATTTCACTGATGTGGTCACTTTTTTAGAAATATCATTCTAGATTAAATATCACTCATATGCTTACAAGTTGACAATAAATTACGGACCCTTTATTTACTGTATGCCTAATAAAGCAGAAGACAGGCTGAAAAAATAAACCATCATAGAGAAAAATACTCTATCATGAATAAAGGCTTTCAGGGGTGAATAGGTCTTTGCAGACAATGATAATGTTGGTGTTTGGTAAGTTCTGAGCTCTTAACTTTGTGATGTGAATAGTATCCAACTAATAATGAGACTTTGTAAGTGTTAAACATTTATTTTGTACAAATATGGGAGATCGGAAGGGAAGCCCCAGCCGTGAAAGAATGAATTGCATTGAAAATTTTCTTAGGGTCATTTCAAATTTCAGATCAAACTGATTACTGGCAGATCACACCTATAACCTATAGTCAGGTGAGTAGACCCTCCTCATTCCAGTCATCCTGTGGATTCATGTAAATACAAATGGCAAGCTTAAACCTACAGGTGATATGCATGTGTACTTTCACTTTAATTAACAAACCATTATTTCATATCAATAATGTAAGTACTGTTGGTTTCTTATTTAAAAACAATAGGTTTGCACATACACACACACAAGTGCACTTTCAAAAGAAAATAGTTACTCTCAGCACAGTTCTCTGTAGGTGGACTTCAGCTCTTTGGAAAAGGAAGTATATTGAAGAAAGGAAAACATGTAACATAGAGAGCTTTTACCTAGATAAAATTCAGCTGTCAATATGTGAGTGCTGGTCTCAGAAAACTAATACCAACTGCAGTTACATGTCATGTACCTTTATTCAGAGAGTTGTGCATTTCCTGCGATGGGTCAGATCTGTAGAAAAAATAGTCAGAAAATCAATAAGTAGAGTAAGAAATGAAATAAAAAGTAGACCTGCTTTAGGCAGGGTGTTTTCTCTCTTCATCACTGATGTAAGTAAGCATTTTGTGACTTATACCTCTCTGCCTGCTGCTGAATATGTTTTCCGCATCTGGTGTGAAGACTTTTGATCCAAGAAGAGGAAGCAGAGTACAGAATCCACTGCCAGGTCATTCTGAACTGATAATCCTTCATAAATGTTTCATGTACTTTTACATGTAAGATCTATCAGAATATGAGAATCATTTGAAGTAAAACTGTTGCATTTCCATATTACGTAGACTTGAGGGGTAGTGGAGCTCATTAATCTCCTACTACTAATTTCTGACACAAACACTATCTTATCTACCCATTTGAACTATTTTTAACCATGCTTTGTGCATAAGCAATGCTCAGCTGAAAACTCCCTCTGCAGAGAGGGGAAATTCACTGCTACAGTAATCTCTAAAACTGCTAAATGAACCCCTTCACTCTATCAGTTGTCTCTGCTCTATTTTATCATCTGAGATGTCCTAATTCAAGTGATGGCAACCAGGGTGTGAAGCAGCACTTGAGCTACTTGGAGTCTGGTCCAGCACGGTAACTAACTGGTCCAGCACGCTGGTGAGCTCTGTTGAACTGAGCTCTCATCTCTACCTTAAAAATGTAGAGCTTCAACCCACACTTCATTATAGGTTTATCTGCAGCACTTCGCCTTCAGTCCGTGCCTTTCTGTGTGGCACCTAGTACCTAAGAGACGTGTGTGTTCTGGAGGTATTTGTGCGGAGCAGTTTACTGACAGTACAAGACATTTAAACTTCCATCTAACACTGTGGCAAAGATAACCTTTGGAAAAATAACTTCTTCAACAGCGTTAGTATCTGTTTAAGTTCAAATGCAAGTATACTCACATCTGAAAAATGTGCATGTAGACAAGTGCTACTTTATAAGCAGAATGTGGATACAACTTATTACCCGATTTAATTATTTTGAATTAAGTGATAAACACAATTAGATTTCTATGGGGAATTCTATTGCAATTTCTCAAAGTCCTTTGCGAATAGCAATGAGGTAGAAAAGTGTTAATTGTAAAGAAAAATAATATTGATAAATGAGACTAATCAAAGATAGGCTAAATAATTTAAATAAAATTGAAATTCACACCAGAATCAAGACTTGATGCTACATCACTGCACTTCAGTCCTCCTTTACTCTTTCTAGATAATGAAGTTAATGCCCCTCAATTTCACTTGAACATTTATTCTATTCTGGCAAATTTCTGGCAATTTGACTTTTCTCCGTGGAATCTGGAACCTGAGCTTCCTTCTGCACCTGAAGGTTGGCAGTGTGGCTAGGAAATTCAGACATCTTGTCATATTCAGTAGCAGTTCATGTGTCTCAGAAACTGTTCTGGTTTTCCAAACTGAGGAATAAGTGGTGCTGAAAGACTGTATTAATACATAACGCCAAAAGGAAGGGATTTCACTGTCCTAATACTTTTTTTTTTTTTTGTCTGACCATGATAATGTTACGAACCTTTATGTTGCAGATTATAATAAGACATGTAGCTAAACTACAGATTTTGTTTCCGGACCCAGGATTTTAAAAAGTAGGCCAATTTCAGTGTGCCAGAGAGATCTCTTTCATCATCTCCGTTTGGAAACCAGTGCTATAAAATTTGACAGACCTGAAGAAATTAATTTCAGAGTCTGGAGAATGGCAAAACATTAAGTGCCTTAGAATAAGCAGCAGGACAGTGATTTTAATTTACCTTTTGTGGATCAAAAGAGAGAGGTGAGCTCAAAACCTAAGCAATGTGTCAAGAATTGAAACACCGGGGAGAATTTGTGAAAGTACAATCAACCAAAAATAGCTAAATGTTTTGATCTTCAATATCCTTCTATTAGAGGATGTTCATTTCCATGCACTATTTAGTTTACAAGTATTGATGCACTGAATGAGTTTTAAGAAACAGCAGGGGATTTATGGCCTTCTGATTTGTTATCTGGGTCATGAATATAAGAATTTCATTCTAATGTCCTGGAGCCATATCATGCCATTGATTTTTTTTAAACAGATTTTGCCATTGATTTAAATGGGAAGTTCTGCTTAAAAATCAATGGCACAATATGGCCCTGAGACATTAACACATTCAGAATATTGATGGAAAAGGAAAATAAAACCTTTTTTCAAAACCTTTTTCTCTGAGAATATTATCCTTTCCCCAGAAGGCCCAGACATTCTACTGGATGTTCTTAAATTAAGCATAAATGCTGTTGAATGCAAGTTAACAATTAGATTTTTTTTCTAAAAAAACCATATGACTGGCATCCAACCTTTTAATCAAATAATTGACTAATCACTCACTGTGGTACAGCTTCACAATCAACTCTTCCAGCTAAACCCATCTCCCCTGGCCCCCTCTTTGCCACTTTCCTTCCGCACTTCACTTCAGAATATGTTCAGAACAGCCCATTAAGGAACACTTTAATTCAAGAGGGTCTGGCTGATCAAGAAAAATTAAGCTCCTAATAACAGCAAAATCGAAAGAAATTTGGACAAAATGACTCTCCGCATCACAGATTTTGTTTACTAGTGGGTAATTAATTCTCCACATATGTTGGGAACATCTGTCGCAGTGACCTGCCATCGTATCTGTGAAATGACTGCTGTGCAGCTCCTCTGCAGGTCATTAGCAACACTCTGAAAGGAATCTTCCTCTTTCTGCCCCAAACGGGCAGCGGTCTCTGGGGTGTCCACATCCCACGAGTTGCCCAGGTCTCTGTGCCCCAGCTCCTCACCTGCTTCCAGCACCTCCCTCTCCTGAATCACACAGTGCTCAGAGGAAGACCTGGTGCCTGACAGAAAGATGTGCAAGAGAGACAGTAGAAGAAAAATCAGATGGATTTTCTCTTCTGCTGCGTCACTTGAATTTTGTCACACCTTCATGGGTTAGCCTTCTTCTAAGCTAAGAAAACATCCTAATTTAGTGCTTTAGCAGCTAAACTGTCTATTCTGTTTCTACTTGGCCAAAGGGCTTTGTCGAGTGCAGAGGAGGAAGGGAGCTTTTTTCTCTTTCTGCGCAAATCTTCCTTTTCTGTCTGTACAGGGACACCAAGACAAAATAAGGATGTGCCAAACAAAGTAAAATAGAGGCCAAGTTTTCAGGCTTCTTCTTCTATGTCTGTACCAAATTGTTCTGTAATATCCAAGGGATGGACTGGTATAGGAAGTCTTCCCTGATTAGAGAAGTGAGATATCAGCGAATGCTGGTACATGTGCAAATCCCTTTTTTACCATAAGCAAAGCAAAAAGCATAACAAATAAACAGAAACACAAAAGGAAGAGCCCAGTATCTGTACTTGAAAACCACATTTAGGTCATATATTGGCCAAGTGCTGCTCACGTGCCAAGGCATAATCACATGCTTCAGAGCTTTAGACATTATTTTCAAGGTCACGCAGAAAATATTTTTCTGGTGAGGCAAGTTCCCCTCCTTTCCTCCCCCCATACCCGTAGGGACTAGAATAAGCTGAGGAGGGTGAACACCTGCAGCTCTTCCAAGACACCTGTGTTTACAATGAATGCCACAGAGCCAACAGATCTTCTTTCACAGGAAACAAAAAAAGATGCAGACATCAAAGAAAATTAATCTGAGATATCATTATACACAAAACAAGCATTTACTGTGAGAATCATACATCTCTCTCCCTAATGTTTTATTACATACAAGAGTTCCAACTCCTGCCATTCTCAGATTTCCTTTAATTTTTAAATATCTTTTCTTACCTTCCCTAAATATGTATTATATCCTGAAGTCTAGGATTAATTGATGTCTTTCAGTAATCTTCTAATTTTATTTTTTTTCAAGGGACACTGCCACATTAAAATTCTGGGTAGGTCTGAGCCAATGTAATCTGCTGTAACTCCATTGATACCTGAGAAACAATGCTGATTTACATCCACTGAGATTGCTGGACCTCCCTATTTGTTAAAAAAAACACCCAAACCCACCACAACAAAAATATATCCTTACCACTGTTTCAAATAATAACAGGGAGGAGAACTCCTAGGTTTAATATTTCTTCTGAAATTAAGAAGTTACTTTTATCTTCTCCATGTGTAGGCTGAAATAAACCATGAAGAAGTTATAGTCTGTAAATCATGAGAGAGAGAATAAATGTCTTGCCATTGAACAAAATTGGTTGTATTCATTTTTCAAGATACAGTTTGTTCATATGTGTACAAATCACTCCAATGAAATTGTAGCCAGAGCATAGGGCTGGGAATTGGGAGATGCGAACTACTCCTGACTCGGCTGAAAACTACCTGTGTGACCTTGGCAAACATCTTAGGACTCACAGGACTGATGGCTGCTTAATGAGATAATATGCTATGAAAACTGGGGGTGGGGCAAGTTATGAGGTAAGAACATATGTGTGTGCATGCAAAGAAGAAGGAGTTTCTGAGGCAAATAATTACTTAATCGGGTCAGTGTTTTAAAAGGTTTTGCTACATCTTACATACAAAGTCTGAAATTATCAAGACTGTAGAAACAAGAGCAAATGGAAGAACTGCATCACCAGAGTTGCATTCTGGAAAGCGACAGGGTCAGAAGGCAGTTCTGAATGAAACCACATTAGAGGCAGGATTTGGTCTTGCACGTAAGAAGAGAACAGGCTGCCTGGGCAGCTCAGCAGTGGCTTTGGCAATAGGGGAGAAAATGAAGTTACATCACTGATCCTTTACAACATTGGAAACAACGAACCAATATTCTGGTTGAAGATATGCAAACTTGTTGCTTTGGTTTTACCATGGGGATTTGTTAAAAGGGAAATGTATTTTGTTGCATTTCTAGCAAGAATAAGAAAATGTGTCTGGGTTCCCCTCATTGCTCTGGGGCTCAAGGAGAGTAATCAGAGAAAAACTGAGAAATAGAAAATCTATTAGCAGTGCAGGGGCTCTGACAAGTGATCTCCAAAGTTGCATGGCCTCCAGGAAACAGCATTCAGATGTATTTATGTATATTCATATCCATTCAATTGCTATCTCACATGTTACTAGTCAGAGTTATATCAAATATGTGATAGTTATTGCAATGTGGTAAGATTCAGAATCATGTAAAGGACTGAACCATACGCTGCACTCCCAGTGTATTTCTGGTTAGGACTGTTTAGCAAATGCTTCAAAGCAGATCTTTTTCATTGTGGATCACAAAAATAATGATGAGAGGAATCTGCCTACCAGGTTCAGCATAAAGGTGTACTCCAGCCACAAGCAATTTTTTATTATTAAGTAATGTAGCTAAGTCACATCCTCATCTCCATCTCTCAGTCCAATTCCAGAAATTCAAGAGGATGAGGGCAGAGGGGAGAGAGTGATCATAATCTTAGCCTTTATCTTTGAAGCTTACAGCAAATCTACATACATGTGCTGTCTTTATTCCTCCTGCAATCCCTGACAGTGTAGACTCTTCTGCATACCTTCAACCGAGAGTCTAGAGAAAGTTGACTGTGAAAGAGTCAGAGCAGCTTTGGAAAATAACAGTGTTCCAAAGATGCTGGAATATCAAAATGGCTATTGTCACCCATAGACAGTGTCTCCAGAGACTGCTTCAAAGGTAGTCTGAAATACTGATCAGTTTTGTCAGAACCTCTGACATGTTAGATTTTTGTGAAGAGACCATCTTTGTCCCTGCACTGCCCTCCTTCCCACTTCTCCCCACACACAGTTCCCCCCTCCTTCAAGCTTGAAGAAGTTGGAGGGGATTCTTCCAGGGAAGATTTTAAGGGGTTTACTTTCCCAAAATTCCTCCCATGTGGCGTTCCCCCCACCCCCTCCATGGCAGGCCCTCATCTGACCCAATATTATTCACTGTTCCTTCTGCAGGCTGTAATCTCCAGCTGTCCCAGGGGAGCAAAACCAGCAGCCAAATATCTGCTGACAGCTTTGTATGTGTAAATCCATAGCAACTTCACTGAAATCAGTGAAATTAGTTTGGCTTGACACCAGTAAGAAGAAGAGCCGGATTTGACTTATTAGCACAATAACGGAGAAATTAGTTAGATTACACTAAGGATTTCTGTGATAAAAACATTTAGTTTTCATTTAACCAGTGCAAAGGTAACAGCATAATTCCCTTAAGGAATGTGCAGAAATAGTAGCCTATATACAAAGAAGGAAAAACCTTAAAGAGGAGTATGCTGTCAGGGAGAGTGATACTAATGCCCAGGAGAGCTGTATATAATTAGCTGTCATCATTTACATGGTTAGTTTCTTCACCACATACAAAATATACATAATTACAGTTCACTTACAAAGGATTCATTTGCTGTGTTCCATATCTTATGAATTTTTATGGCACATAAGTCAGTTACCATTAAGTTAAAATCTAGGCCAAAATTTCTAGAAAACTTCCAAGCAACGTTCTCTTGCAGATTGCAGGGGAATCGGCTATGACTGCTTCATATTACAGTTGCTAATCCTTCTAAAACTCAGTATTTACTTATTTATAACTATATCAAATATTACAGTTGTTACTCATTAAATGGTAACATTTGACTTAGTTACAAACAACTAAAATTTACCACTTCTGATATATGTCAAAAGCTCAGAAAACTTCAGTCAAAATCATTCAGCTATTTCAATTAATAGGGAAAAAAAATATCTTTGTGTCTTGGAAATTATTAGAAAATGTGCCACTGAGAAGCCATACCTAAACTGAAATTTTCAAGGCTGGCCTTTTTTCTCAGGAATGGGAATGCATCCACCTTTGAGAGAGCTATGAACGTCTGCAAAATTTTAGTTTCTATGTAATCTGCAGAGACTTTGGCAGGTAAATTGTCTGAGGACTGGAGCCCAATAAAAATGTCCTCAGGAATCAGATTTGGGAAAAAGTAATAAGAAAACATTTCCAGATGTTAGAATATTTCTGGGCCTGACCATGCCTTCACAGCTAACAAATGAATCTGATGTCCACTGACTATTTGGATTTTTCATCTCCACCCTTTTTATAGATTTAGTTGTTAACAACTTACTACTGCTATTGGGCACTTTGTTTAAAAAAAAAAAAAAAATAAATTAAAGCAACAAAGGAAGAAGCTGAATTAATTTCTACCTGTAATCTCTGTGAGGAGGGGGATATGCTATTTTTTTAGAAATAATACTAATGAAGGTCCTTGACTGTAGTGAGAAAACGTCTCATTCTTGACCTATCTATCTTTATGTTAATGAACACGAATTTTGAACCAAAAGTCTGTAGAGTAAGACTGACTCTAGAGTGACTGACTAAAAGTCAAAACCTCATTGTTAGCATGGCATAAAGTGCTGATTTAGTACAAGTATTCTTGGTTGGCTCAAATTCGTTGTAATCATACTTTAAAGGGCTAATATTGTCTTATCAGAGGTTATACTGACTGTATATACTCTGCCATCTTGCCATGAACACAAGAATAATTGTGCTTTATGGCTAATAGTGTTCTCTCTTACTGTGCTGTTCAAATTCTTGAGCTACAAGTCTCTCTTTCCTTCCTCAAAACTTAGGGTACTGGAGAAGGTGAGGTTAAATGAAGGTTGAGAAGGTGCCCGATAGTGCAGCAGTCCTCTGAGGAGAGGGAAAGGTTAAACCTAGGAAAAAGGAGTAAGAAAACAGAAGTAGGAGGGCACTTTTACCATGTCAAGAGTAAACATCACAAATTTATGAAAAATATATATATGTACATATATGTGTGGGCAAAATACTTTTCTGGAGCTTGATCTAAAGTCCATTAAAAGCAGCGGCTTAGAAACAGCAGTCAGAGAAAGCCACAACAATTTAGGCAGCAAAAAAAACCCAAATGTTTTCATGGTGATGGATCTTCCTGGAAAAATGTTTCCCAGTTATTTCCGCACAAAGGGAGAGGAATTAGTCCAAAATACACCAACCATCTCTGGAAATAATTTTTAGGCTCAGCTGACGGTGGGTGGATACCTCCAGGAAATAACTGGAGCTTCCAACATACAATGCAAAGGAAATGGTGTAGAATACAAAATTGGAGCTTCTTTTAAAGGAATTAACAAATATAAACCCCTTTATGTACTCATGCAGAAGAATAAGACTCCAGACTGCTTGTTTGCCCCAGAATTTGATGCTGGCCTGAGGGCAGTATTCAAATTCCACCCACTGTCATTTCTACGCTCAATGTCCTTCAAATTTCTCAGATCACTTTCAGCTTTGCCCTACACAGTGAATATCGGTGCACTTTCTGTAGATATTTGTATGTGAACTACAGTATGACTGTTATTAGTTGTGGTAAGTGTTACTGATTAATATAGTTAGATTATTTTTTTAATTCTGCTTGTATCTGCATTGGACTGATCTTCAGATGCTAGTAAATGTGGTCTATTGACAGCAATTGAGTAACAGTGATTTAACTAAGCTGACTATCTGCACCTTCGTATGCTAAGCGCCCTTGACACATCCGAAGACAGGAGCCTGCCTTTGAAAAGACAGAAAAATAGAGGTACTAAAATTGTGGGTTAATTGTTTTAAATTCTAGTTAAATAAGCTCTGGATTCTTTCTGAGATTTGTAACATATTTATAAGGTTTGAACACAGATGCCTAGATTTCTACTATATTTGCCTTTGTGGTCCAACACGGAAGCTTTAGCAGAGCTCAAACTTCTCCAAGCAAATGTTGTGAGAAACTAGTAGCTGCTTAAAAAACATGGTTCACATGGCACTTTAATAATGTATTTAAATTGCTGAGGGACACAGCTATGAAGTCTTGCATGTACCATACTTTTCCTACCCACTGCATGCAAGAGTGCATTTAAAAATTTGCGAAGTCTAAGCAGATGCTGCTACCATGACAAATGACTTTTTAATCAGTCATAATTTTGCACTAAGTGCTGTATAAGTGCCCTTTGTTTCACTACTTAAACTGTCAATGGCTAACAATGGAAGTCACACAGTACTGCTTGTCATTAAAAGCAATGGAAAAAATCAATACAATTTTTAATTAAAGGTGCCCAATGGCTTGAGCTTTTAAGAAAGGAATTCTCCTTGTCAGTACATCTTGCCTTCAAGACCTTTCTGGCAGTTCAGAAGTTAACACACAGGCAAATGGAAGTATTTGCAATGTGCTCCTGGAAATGAGAAGGGGGCATGAGAAGAATTCAGGGAAAATATTTTCTATTTGATTGGTATTGTTAGAGAAAGGATAAAGTACCTATGCTTTTCATTAGACTTTTAAAAATATGGAAGAATATATAAAAAGATACCCCTGTCAGTAAAATTCACAGTATAGATTTTTCTGTACACACTTGTGAAGAAGCAGCTTGAAAAAACCTTCCTATTGCTGTCATTATTATTGGAGTACTCATGTTATTGACTGCCTCAAGCATCTTGTCTTTGTTTAGTCTCTTCTTACCCCTGAGTGCTCAGGTTTTTTTCTTGTTGTGTTTTTCTGATACCTTCTGTTTCTCTGTCATCCGCAAATGTGTTTGTTGAAGAAGCAGATGTATGTTTCACCCATGGTGATAAAATCTTCACTGATGTACCTTTAATAGCAGTACTTCTACAACAGTAGCTGAACTCTATTTCTCAATAGACAAGAAATTTGACAGGAATAAATATAAGGTCTCGGCCAAATAGATGATCTTTCTGGGTACTTGCTGGATGGGCATACCTTTTAAGTGAGCATACTTACTTTGAAATTAGCATAGATTTTCTGGATTAGGTTAAATTGTATTGAAAGGGATAGAATATAAGGCAAAAGGACACTTGAATACCATAGTATATGTTCACTTAGGCTACTAAATTATCAAGTAATTTTGCAACATATGTGAACCTGACATGACCTGTGAAATCTTATATCGCTTTTGTATTTTGGAGAAATTTACAATCTCAGTAAGCATAAATGATAAAGAGCATGATCTGTTCATTCATGTAAACAGCACTTGTAGGGTTTTATAGATTTAGATTTTCACCCTTTTGATTGCAAACTGAAAAAAGTTAGACTATGAACCACAACTTGGAGAATGAAAAAATTCTATATTAGTTGGACAAATCCCCCTGAATTTGACATTTGATTAAATATTTGAGCAATAATGATAGACTTCAGGACTCCTGTAATGCTGTCACGAACTCTATGACAGAAACAGTAAGCTGATCCCATGAGCATTACATGGTTAATAGTGATTTTATTTCCTTACAAGTTGTTTTCATAAGCAATACCTAGTTTCTAATATAAGCCATATATTCTACTTCATATTTCCGATTTAATTGCTTATGTCTCAACTTTTTTTTCCCTTTTTTTTTTCCTTTCTGTGATATGTAAAGAGTAACCTGTTTGTCATAGCAGTAGAAATTAGCATGCAGCATTTCTTTTTCTTGCTTAAATTACAGGGCTTCCATAAGGAGTAATGAAGAAGAAAATGGCAGTGGAAGAAAATACAGCACCAACTGTGCAGAAGAAATCCACATAATTCTAACAAATGAAAATACACCACAGTAGCAATTCTTTGGGATTTGACAATGCATCCAGCACTCTTGGACACAACCAGCATGGCTTACCTGTCCTGGCTGAGCTCTAGGAATTTCTTACTCTGTTTTGGTCTGAGGCAGTCTTTCTCGTTTGCTCCCTGATAAAGATTCAGATGTCTGGAATTTACTTCTTTAAAGGGAAGTTAGAGGTGTGGAATAGAAGTCAGTGAAGATAATTTCCCCTGTTCTCTGCTGACAACAGCAACAATCTGCAGTGACGGGTCCCTCAGTGCAACTCAGGAGCATGTTAAAGTGTTTCACTGAAGACATGGCAGCTCTTGGGCCAAAAAGTCCTATCCAGCCCACCTTCTGTGACTGCCAGGCAAGGTGTGATATGGGATGAGGTGGGATTCAGGGCTTCACCGTCAGGACTAAAAGAATTATGTCAGACCTTCACTGCCTGGACTGAAGAAACTTGGGGTAGCTGGTTAAGCTGCCTCTGTGGTCACTGTGCCCCCTCAGAATTGGTGCAGGAAGATTGCTGTGGGAGGGTCTTGAACTGGTCTAGGCTGTTAATGTTTTATAGGGCAAATGGCATACGCTCCCTTGTGCTCCTTCCTCAGGTTATCGCTGCTGAAGCAGAGCACTCAGCTGAGCTGTTGTTCTCATGTCCAAAACTGAAAGGTATCCAGAAAAAAGTCCTTGTGGAAGAGGTAATGGCGACTGAGGCAGTAGAGCTCTGCAGGCAGGACATGTCTGGCACGCAGAGTATCATCCCCCTCCTGGCTCTTTGGGTGCCCACTTGCATATGCTTGGACAAGTTGCTTAGTTTCTGTGTCTCTGTGTATCGGACTCCAGACTGGCCTTTCAAACACCATAAGATCAACAGGCAAAAGTATCATACAAGTTTAAAGAAAAAAATTACTGCCCTTCCCAAAAGTGTCTGGTATCTACCGTGGGTCTGTGTCCTCCAACAGCACACTTTTCCCATTCCTGTCTCAGACAATGAGCAGCAGTATTTCTGGGGAGTTTTTGCCTTTTGATCTCCTCTCTGATCTAATGCAATTGTCCACTGGCAGAAGCGCTGTGAGGTGCAGAATAAAGTAATGAAGCTAATCTGATTTCCACCCCCCAACCCCAGTATCTACATGCCCTTATTATATTAGATTCCTAATGAGATTCTCTGTCTGCACTCCAGAAACAGGGCTGAAAATGTATGTATATGTGGGGAGGGGGGAATATTGTGGAGGGTTGCCTCCATTTACATCCCATCTTTAATGGATAAAATCTGCCCGTCCTTGAGTTGCAAGGTATCTACCTCCAAGATTTCTTGAGGGAGAAGCTTCTGAAATTGCCAAGAAAAAATATATGCATTTAACACTGGTGTGTCTTTGATATGGCAACAAATGTAAGCACAGGAGCAGTAAAGGAAGGAATCTTCTTGCAAAGGTCCTGTGCCTTCCTGCCTGATAAAGCTGGAAGATATCCTGAAGTGGGTGGAGAGTGTGTTGGAGGGATGTGCCTGAGCTGAAAGTGCCAGGAAAAATTCTGAAGAAACTAGTTTTGTGTTGTTAAACAGCAAACGTTTTACTTAGCTTATGAGTAATAAGCCTATACACTTCTAAAGGTCCCATGAAATGGGACGTAGTGATGCATTGCTTGCAAGTCATCCTATATATACTTAATCCTCACTAAAAAAACAACTCGTATCTTCCTCAGCTGTACAGAGCACTTCTTAATAAAGAAGGTGAGAGCTACTGGATACTGAAGAGCTGGCTGGTAGTGACCATCCCAGGCTAAAATTCTCACACCAGAAACAGGTTTCACCAGTCTGGTCATAACTAAGTCCTCTCCTGCTAAACTGGATTAGACGCATCTTAGAAGACAAACAATATTGCTCACAGAGTGTATGGTGATCATAGATTTTTTTTTTCCTTGGAGGGCAAGTTGCAATTTCAACTAAGTCACTGAAATGTACCCATTGCAATGCAGTAACAGGATAGTCATCATGTACCAGAGAAAAACCTTTGGCCTCTACTCAGTTCAGTGAAAAGTCTTGTAAGCAAGGCCTGAATCCAGTTTCACGCTTAATGGGCCCAAACTTGGTCACTTCAAAACTGAGTTTGCCATTTGGTCCCGAGGCAGTCATTTTTTTGTTGCAAAGAACCCTCATGAGTGCTTGGTGTTTATGGATAAAATGCCTTTAAAAGAAGTTTAACAGCCTCGGCTGGGTCCTTCATGGACAAAGGTCCATATCACAGAAGCACTATACATAATTCACCACAAGAGAGCCCCAGAACTAAGCAAGAAAGCTAAATTACCTGTCACTTCCAGAAGTGTTCCCTTTGGGTCAAGGTTGAAATCATTGGTAAACCGATGTGAAGAAGATCACGCTGGTCTCCGTATGGATTCCTTCCCTGTGTCAAGACTGCAGAGAAATAAGGGAGGCAGAATGAACACCTAGTAAAATTTCCACATTATTCGCAATTCTTATTCACAAACCAGCGAACCTCTCCCTGATCAAAGTTTGAGGGACACGTGCAGCCGTGGAGGGGGGAGTATCAGCATTTCTAAAGCAGCATTGATTCTTTTGCTAAAGCAAAACAACGCTTCTGGCAGAGCATGTATTCTATTCACAGGGGCGTCCTGTCAGAGGTGCGAGGCATTATGGCTTTGTCTGAATACAAAAAACACCTCATTATTACCCTGGATAGGAAATGCTGCTAGTTACAGGGAGCGAGTATGACTTCAGGAGTACAGTTCATGAGAAGTAGATGCCATCTGGCTGTCATTAAGTGGCTGATTGTGGCTTTCTGTGATTGACTGGTGATTGATTGACAGGTGGTAGAGAGGAAAGGGATATAGCATGTCAGCCAGACATGCCAGCCTTTTGTTTCAGTCCTGTAATTTTTGTGGTGTGTGTAGCTATCAGGGGGGCAATTTTTCTTCCAGTCCCACTCACACTGCAGCCTCCATGTCAAGCAGACCTGAAGTCTGTAGAGAAGACTGGAAGAGCGTGGAGAGTATTTGACCAAACACTTAGACTCTTGCAAACCTTTACAATTTAATTCTATGACAGAGAAACGATGTAATTTAAAGAAGATACTGTAATTTAAAGAAGATATGTTGTCCTGTCCTCCGTTTCTCGCATGCTTACATTTCCAAAGGCTGTAAGGAATGAATTTTTGTTCTGCCACACTCAGTTTAAACATTATAACAGTTTAATAACATCTTTTCTAAATGTTTTTAATTAAAAAAGCAGAAGCTTAACTGATAGGACATAAAAAATAAACTCAAGGTAGGCTTGCAATGGTCCAAATTGCTGCACTTCAGCAAAATATTTGGGACTGAAGTGTTTGTTCCACCCTGAAAATTTGAGGCAACTTAGGCTTAAATTGTGCTGAGCAAGCTTTGCTTTCTTTAAATATGCATAGAGTAAACTGGTTTCTGGAAGTGCAAGCACATGGCAAAGGCTTTAGGGAGGCCTGAATCATGAATACTCAGTGTGGTCACTATGACTGCACACCATGGGAGTGGGTAGGAGCTGGTTTGCCTCTCCATAGCACTTGCACCTGTTTTAACAACGGTGCTTCAAGTTGCTCGTGTGTCTGAGATCTCTGCTAGACACCGAACTTGCAGTTTAAGCAGTGCCACCCGAAGGCTGGCAAACATCCAGAGGGAGGTGGTGGTTGCAGGTAGGGGCTGCTCTGAGTTGTGAGGATGAAGCTGTTTCTGAGGAAGGTTCCAAGGTCAGTAAGTGTGTGAGTAGGGTGAGAAATCCTCTTTGATGCAGCTCAAGGTGGTCAGTAGTATCTAGTGACTGTGCCTCAAAGCACAGATATTAGAAACGTGTCTTTTCCACTGCAGAGGGAGAAATTTTGCCTCAGTGAATGCTTTGGGAATGGGGCAGTCCATGCTTGCGCAGTGACTTGTCTATGTCCAAGTTAGGCCCTCCCAGGTCTGCTTAATTATGGTTTGCACATTAAGCTGATGTCTCTCCTTGGGCAAAATCTTCTTTGATTTTAGCACTAGGACTGTTGCTTCCAAATAAAGAATTAAAATAACCCGTACAATCTCGACAAAGATATTACATGAGAAGACCTGATAAGGAATCACTGTTGATATTAATGGGGACTTCTGCTTAAAACTTGACACTGCATTTCCTCATATTTACATAAAGAGCTTTTACTGAAATCCAGGTTTCTTACATAGTTGAAAGAGCTTCCAGACAAGACACTTTTAAAGCAAGTTTCTAGATATGTTTAGTAATTTTGAAAGAAAATGAACAAAAGAAATAACTTCCTCTGTTTTGACTTTCTAGAGTAGAAAAATAATCAATGTAATATCACTTAGGTTGGAATGAACATCCATGTAAATTTCATTATTTGTTGAAATATGTGAAAATCAATAATTAAAATACAGTGTTTTTCAAGTGCAAAAACATCTATAATACAATGTATAATATCTTAATATATTTAGTAAGTAGTTGACTACATACATGGAACATAACTAAATCCACACAAACAAGTTTTAATTGTTCCCATGGTAACTATATAATGTACAAGAATCATCTAAGTAGATAAAAAAATGAATTCCTGTTTGGAAGCCTTCATTCCTAAATGCCTATTACTTTACTGATACTATTAAATGGGATGAAATGTTTCACAGGAAAGAAAAAGGTAGGATTCTGATTTGGTTAAGACTGAGTAGACACATTACTTTTTTTTTTTTTGCAGTTGTTATGGTTGTGCACTGATAGAGAGAGTAGCTCTAGCACACCATGCAATCCCTTCTGTCCAAAACAAAGCTTGCATTCCAGTGCATTCCAGCAAAGAGTGCGTTCTTACAAAAAAAAAATGAACTAGCTGGGATATTACAAGTTATCACATGCAACTCAGTATTTTACTCTGGGAGTCAACAAGACTACTGCTGCTTTAAGGAAAGATGGTCTCCAAATGGTTTATGAAGTGATAGATCATATATAAATAGGTTGTTTGCTCTCAGTACAGATGCCATCATTACTAACTACTTTCAGGCTCTTTGAGAGCTAAATAATTTCGTAATGCATCATTGAACATTTAGTTGCTTCGATAGCAGATGGTTTCAGGGGTCCATCTGCTCACAGCAATGTTTTCAACAAGCCCCCTTCACCTTCACCAAAAGGTTCAGAAACATTAGAATATTCATTCCTCACCACAGGTGCCTTTCCTGGAGCCTCCCCATACACAGGCATAGTGGGTTGCACACTCGGAAAGACAGAGGTGGTTTCTGAAATATGTGACTTAATCTATCGTGTGTAGATCACTTCTGCCAGCACATGAATAGAGTAGCAATATTAGGAAATATGAAGCATCAGGTTACCTGGAACACAGCTTTCGTTTGTCAGGGGTAGGTTTTTAATAGGCTTGCATCTACAGATAAAGAGTTGAATAAATTTTAATAGTATTAATAATTTTAACTGTGCACACATAGTTACAGTTGCAGTTAACTGTGTGTACACAGTTAAAATTATTAATACTATTAAAATTTATTCAACTCTTTAGATGCACGCACAGTTAAAAGATCAGTGCACAGCATAAATATCCAGGTACCAGCTGCTGAAGAGAGAAATCTGATGTAGCGAAATACAAATATGTCAAATATGTATTGCCTTGTAGTGCTAACAAGCATAATAGCAAGGGAATAAGTTATAGTAATCTTTTTGTAAATTGTCTGTCCTGTATTAACTCCAGTATGAGAAATGCAGTGAAGAAACTCAAGAATTAACTGTTAACTCTTTGTTGTGCTTTTTTTCCTTGAGGTGAGTTAATTGCAGACAAAAAAATTACAGAGGTCACAGACTTCGTTTGGCAGAGGAAAAAACATATTTAATCTATTGACTAATTGCAGATGCATTTCTCTATCATCCATTTTTATTGCAGTTTGCTCACACCAGACAAGAGGGCTCTCTGAGAACACCTCTTCACAGAGGCTGATCCGTTGAACACCATTGGGACATATGAATTAGAAGAGCCCTTGTATACGAGTTACTGCCTCTTTAATTCCCATGAGAGCTACCTACAGTTGCTTGATTTTATCCTCTCCAAATGCATATATTCCTACATAAATTTTCAATTTCGTAAAGTGTTTGGAAATAGAAGTGAATCCAGAATTAACTGAAAATAGCTTTGAGCAGTGATGAACTCTAAGACAAGCTAAGGGATGGGTTTTATGCAATTAATAGAGATTATTAATGATTTGTAAGTAAGAAATAACACTTCACAGCTATGTAGTTCTCATGGTTTAACCCCAGCCAGCAATTAAGTACCATGCAGCTGCTCACTTACTCTGCCCCCCTGCAGTGGGATGGAGGAGAGAATTGGGGAAAAAAAAATAAAACTCATGGGTTAAGATAAAGACAGTTTAATAGGACAGAAAAGGAAGGGAAAATAGTACTACTACCAATATTAATAATAATAGAATATACAAAAAAAGTGATGCACAGTACAATTGCTCACCACGCACTGACCAATGCCCAGCCAATCCACAAGCTGTGTTGCCCCTCTGCCAACCTCCCCCAGTTTATATACTGGTCATGATATAATATGGTATGGAATATTCCTTTGGCTCATTTGGGTCCGCTGTCCTTGCTGTGTCCCCTCCCAGTTTCTTGTGCACTCCCAGCCTCTGCTGGCAGGGCAGTATGAAAAGCTGAAAAGTTCTTGACTTAGTGTAAGCACTGCTTAGCAACAACTAAAACGTCAGTGTGTTATCAACATTATTCTCATCCTAAATCCAAAACACAGCACTGTACCAGCTACTAAGAAGAAAATTAACTTTATTCCAGCTGAAACTGGGACAGTGGTTTACACTGAAATAAGGGATGCTTCAACTTCTGCCCTTATATCAGGTTGCTAATTTTTCTTGCTTATAAATTGGGGTATAAATATACAGTATTTACTTAGATATTCCCTGCCTCAAAAGTATATAGTCCTTTATGTATATAAAGGACCCAGCACAATAGTGTGCTCCAGTTCATCAGGGAGACTGAACCTGTTTTGATAGCTACTCAGGAGTTCCTTTACCTGTCTAAGCCTAGAGATACTGTCATCTTAAAGCAATATAATAGGTTTGATGTAGCCTTCAGAAAAGCAGATAGTAAGGATTAAATTACTGTTGGTGTGTCTGAGCACTGCAGTTCAAAACCTTCTGAAAATGTATGTTGCAACGTACCTCTGACCACTGAAGAGCGGTTTTGTGATTATATTTTGGCAGATGACATAGCCTCCTAGTCCTGACTATGTAGCTTGGTGGAAGTGGCTACAAGCAAAGCACTTAGGCTAAAACTTCAATTTCTTGTAATTTCATCTGACTAACTTCATTCTATTAAGGAGGGTTGTACAGATACTCCCATCAGTATTTATGCCACCCACTGTATTCTGAGCATCAGCAGCAGACCCCTAGAAAGAGCCAACTAAAGGCAAGTCAGCTGTCTCCCTTTTGTAGAGTACAGCTCCAGAATTCATACTCACGAAAGATTAAGCCCGAATTTTGCAAGTAGTAGGATAATTTTGCTGTCTATGTGCAGGTCAGGACCCACCCAGGTCTTTCTCACTTCCACTTCTAAGTTAGTGAAGCAGTTTAACAGGCCTTTTTAAAGCTTATAGTCAGTAGGTCCTAGACAAATCTAGGATGGGTTCTTCTTTCCCACCAAAATTTGATTATTTAATGTAATATACTTGAGTATTTACTGGACAGGAAACAGAAGGGCTCAGCCTGGAGGTCAGAGAGTTCAGTGAAGGAGATGGGCTTCTAAAGCAATCTGGGGAAGAGAAGTGAATTGCGGTCTCCTTCTAATTACGTTAGTACTTTAACCAGTGGGTAATGCAAAAAGCCATCACTACATTTCCAGGTTTGCCAGTGGCCCATGAGGTTCCTTTATTTATCTCAACTCCTTTCATCCCTGCAGCCAAAACTCTGCTGAGTACTGATTGAACTGTTCCAACATAAGACATCTTTATTTTGCTTATAATGAATTAGGATGCAGAGTAGGGGAAAATGAGTTTTGAGGTGGATTGTTTATTTTGTTTTGCTGGAAAATAAAATTTTTGGCTTCATATTACCAGCTTCCTGACAAAAGAACCCATACTACATGCATGCTGATACATCAGTCACTAAAATACCAGTTGACTCTCAACTGCAGTTTGGGATAAAAATGCTTTTTTCTGCATAAATACACAGTTACACTTTTTTATTATTTTTACCGTGCACCATAAATCACAGCTGTAAACAGCACTTTTAATAAAAATCTGTCACGTAAAATCATGTTATGAAAGAAGAGGTTTTATTTGCACGGTACTTGGGACTTAACATGTCAATAAAAAAATGGCTTTTCCTTAACTATAGCAAATAGACTGCACCTGCCAGAGTAGGTGTAATAAACCAACAGCTGGAATCTATGGATAGATGATGGCTAAAATAAGAGTCCCCAAAACTGAAAAAGCACTCAAATGGAAAAATTAATACTTTAAAAATATAAAAGATCTTTCTGTAGTTCTTACCAATGAAAATACTGTATACACTATATCTGTTACACATCCACAAAATAATAAAAGCAAGCATTCATGTGTGTTCAAAAATAGGATCAATGAAAAAGTCAGTTTTATGCTCGGAAGTAAGGGATTGGATTTATACTGAGGCTGTCATTCCCATCTATACTGTCTACTTTGTTTTGTTATAGCATCACATTATTGCTTTAGATGGCTGTGTAAGGTAGTGATGCTGCAATCTTTCTCCAGTGAGTAGCATCACTGACATTTTACGGGACTGCTCATTTCATGAGACTGCTCTTTTTTGCAGCTGCAGAACCTCAGGCTTGATAGCAGATGATTATTTTTTGTCACTTTTCACATGCTCATCACAACAGGATTTCATGCTACAGTGGACAAAAATCTGACAATTACCAAATAATTAGTTCTAACTACTCTATGCACATTAAAAGTAAGAGGGTCAGAAGACCATGATCTGATCAAATATTTGCCCTTTACACCCTAAAAATATCATGTCAAATATCTGTTACACAAATGCTTATAGTGCTTTCTTTAAACAATGGAGAGTTGTCAACTCCCTCAGGTTCTCAGGTGTTTGGTTTGGTGTACTGTCCAAGTAAATTCAAAGCTCCCTGAGAAAAGTAAAGACTGCTGTTCTGGTTTTGGCTGGCATAGAGTTAATTTTCTTCACAGTAGCTAGTATGGGGCCATGTTTTGGATTTGTGCTGAAAACGGTGTTGATAACACAGGGATGTTTCCGTTGCTGCTGAGCAGTGCTCACCCAGAGCCAAGGGCTTTTCTGCTTCTCACCCCACCCCACCAGCGAGGAGGTTGGGGGGGCACAAGGAGTTGGGAGGGGACACAGCCGGGACAGCTGACCCCAACTGACCCGAGGGATGTCCCACACCATATGATGTCATGCTCAGGGTATAAAACTGGGGGAAGAAGGAGGAAGGGAGGGATGTTTGGAGTGATGGCGTTCGTCTTCCCAAGTCACCGCTAAGCATGATGGAGCCCTGCTTTCTTGGAGATGGCTGAACACCTGCCTGCCCAGGGGAAGTGGGGAATGAATTCCTTGTTTTCTTTGCTTACATGTGCAGCTTTTGCTTTACCTACTAAACTGTCTTTATCTCAGCCCATGAGTTTTCTTACTTTTACCCTTCACATTCTCTCCCCCATCCCACCGTGAGGGAGGTGAGCAAGTGGCTGTGTATTGGTTTTGTGTGGCAAGGTTTTGGTAGTGGGTGGGGGGTTACAGGGGTGGCTTCTGTAAGAAGCTGCTGGAAGCTTCCCCTGTGTTCGAGAGAGAGCGAGCCCATACCAGCCGGCTCTAAGACGGACCCGCCGCCGGCCAAGGCCGAGCCAATCAGTGATAGTGGTAACGCCTCTGTGATAACATTTTTAAGAAGGGGGAAAAAAAGTTGGGACAGGAAGAAACGGCAGCCAGAGAGAGGAGTGACAACATGTAAGAGAAACAACCCTGCAGACCCCCAGGTCAGTGAAGAAGGAGGGGAGGAGATGCTCCAGGCGCCGGAGCGGAGATTCCCCTGCAGCCCGTGGTGAAGACCCTGGTGAGGCAGGCTGTCCCCCTGCAGCCCAGGGAGGTCCACGGTGGAGCAGATCTCCACCTGCAGCCCGGGGAGGACCCCACGTCGGAGCAGGTGGGTTCCCACAGGAGGCTGTGCCCCTGTGGGAAGCCCACACTGGAGCAGGCTCCTGGCAGGATCTGCGGATCTGTGGAGAGAGGAGCCCACGGAGAAGGTTTTCTGGCAGGACTTGTGACCCCGTAGGAGACCCACGCTGGAGCAGTGTGCTCCTGAAGGACTGCACACCATGGAATGGACCCATGCTGGAGCAGTTCGTGAAGAACTGCAGCCCATGGGAAGGACCCATGTTGGAGGAGTTCGTGGAGGACTGTCTCCCGTGGGTGGAACCCCATGCTGGAGCAGGGGAAGAGCGTGATCAGTCCTGCCCCTGAGGAGGATGAAGCGGCAGAAAATAACGTGTGATGAACTGTAAACTCCATTGCCCGTCCCCCTGTGCCGCTGGGAGGGTTGGTAGAGAATCCGGGAGTGAAGCTGTGCCCAGGAAGAAGGGAGGGATGGAGGGAAGGTGTTCTAAGATTTGGTTTTATTTCTCATTACCTTGATCTGGTTGATTTGTAATAAATTCAGTTAATTTTCCCCAAGCTGAGTCTGTTTTGCCCATGACGGTAATTGGTGAGTGATCTCTCCTGTCCTTATCTCGACCCACAAGCCCTTTGTTGTATTTTCTCTCCCCTGTCCAGCTGAGGAGGGGGAGTAATAGAACAGCTTTGGTGGGCACCTGGCATCCAGCCAGGGTCAACCCGCCACAGGCTGCGTGGTGCTTAGTTCCTGGCTGGGGTTAAACCACGACACCTGCAGATAGGCTGGTATACCTTCTCTTATGTGTGACTGCATCTTACTTACCAAGTACTCTAAATGCAAATTTCATTCTTTGTTCTGGAGTCCTCAGGGTGGCTTACATACATGTGGCTTGGATACTTTTTAAAAAAAAATGAAGAGTATTTCCCCATATACAAAACTTTTCTGAAGATTTTCAAGTAATTTTCTTGTGGGGACAAGAATGGAAGGAGGAAATGCAATGCAAGAAAAATGCAATATGTATTTTTCCTACAAACAAAACTGAGAGCACTTGATAAAAACATATCAAATAATGAAGAGGATCATACCTTATTCAGAAACCAATCCAGGCTAGCTATATTTTGAAAACAATCTGGTAGTTTTTCTCTTGTGCTGGCACTTGGTGAACCAGTATTTATTTTGCATTCAGATCATCCCATGGCAAGTTCCTCTTCATTACCTTTCCCAGTTCAAACTGAGTAATTGTTCACAGGAGGAGAAAATGTATCACATTCAAGCTACAGGGCAGCCCAGAGCAATCTGAACTAAAACTGTGGCTATGACAAGATGGGATACTAACAAAAATACAATATAACTGGTGCTGATTTTTGATATTGCAAGCCTGAAGTAACCCTTCTCTTCCTCTTCCCTGCAGTCCCTTCCAGGATTAAACTTCACTCAGACCTTGACTAGTCAAAATCCAACATCACTAGTCTCATCCTGTTGATTCATTTCAAGCAGAAGCCATGAACAGCAACCACAGTGGAAGAAAGAAAAAGGCATAAAAAAGAACAAGACCATGATGAAGATGGTGTGAATATTACAGGGAACTATTAAGAGGGAGAAAGTTTAGTCTAAGTATGTAAAAGTGAAGTGGTGGAAATCATGTAATAGGTCTTTTAAAACTATCCTTGAGAAAACATTTTTAAGTTTGGTATTGTGATAGCAGAAGGATGGATTAGACAGTTTTGTAGGTCTTGAATATTTCTTCACTTCTGTATATTCAACTTACTGATTTATAACTGGAATCACACTTCATTGAGTCTCTGCTGGATAGTTCATCAGATGCAACTTGCTTTGGGAAGGAACTTGGAAACTTGCAGCACGAATATGGAAGGACCCTAAAAGAGAAAAAGAATCAATATTTGAATCTGCCATTCCACTAAAATTAAAAGTCATTTAAATGGAAGATCAAGTCAGAACAAATCGGTCAGTATTTGCTTTATGAAAAACTTTCGCGAGTCATAGGTTGAAATAGTACCAAATATACCCACACTACCATATTCTCTGAGATTTGCCACTAATTTTCCTCTGGACTGAAATTTTATGACAACAATCACCACTGGAACAATCTGGCTGTTTCCGGATCAGGAAAGATTAAATTGGTTTTGTTTTTTCTCTCCAGAGGAGGAATGAAGGCCAAAGCATTGACGTGATTCCAGATCCTGTTCTCTAAGCCGTGCTGTACTAAGTACTCCTAAGTCTTTATTTTATCTTCCTGTGCAGAACACTGGAGTAAGAGGGATATGGAAACTACAGTTAAAAAATAACATCAGCTAAGATTTTTTCAGTTTTGACCCAGAACTGACATAAGCTATAGTTCTGATATGTTAATGTAAATCAGAATCACCCTCATGTTAATATGGTGTCATTTTTATATAGTTATATGGCCATAGTTAGTGAATCTTATTAGCCACTCAAAATATGGGACTGCTAGTGTTATTTTTTCTTATTCACTTTTAATTGCATTTCTTACTTCAATGTTGGAATAAAACAATTGCAAATTGAAATACAATCATTAAAGAAAAATATTTCTGGTGTTTATAAAGACACTGCAGCTACTGAATAGCTGAACCACGATTTTAAAGTGTATAAATTATAGTGTTTAAATCTAAGTCAGTTTAAACATTTTGTTAAACATGAAGGGCCATACTGGTATCTGCATATGTTTACGATCCACAGTTAGCTCAGCTTTCTTGCTCTCCTATTACCAGTCATAGTAGTTATTATTCCCCTGGTTTATAAAAACTTTTTAATGAATGCTGAAATATTTCACATTACTGAACTACATTGGTAAGAGTATTTTCTTATAGGAGATATTTAAAGGAGGTTAAAATTTAAACTAGACTATAATCGGGTAGGAATATGATCTGAAAAATAGTATAAAGTACCCTAAATCATCAAATCCAAGCATGTAAAGAGAGAAAGTGTGCTGGAGGATGGAAGGAAAATGCAGTTATTTATATAAACAGTGATTCATATGCATATGCACACACATACCTCCATATATTCATATGTGTCCATACTTTTTGATTAATAGGCACTTGAATTCATACATTTTAATTCTAGAAACCTCACCATGAGGCTCTCCCCTATGCTTCAAATACAGAGCAAGATCTACCTAATGGGTTCTCAAACTTTATACCTGCTGTACTTCATTTACTTTTAGCAGAGGTCCAATAAGCCTTGACTGATAGCTTTTCCCTTCTGTTGCCTTCGTAACGTTTCCGATCTTCCAACATTATTTCACAAGGAATTTGAGTCATTTTCTTTCCTGACTGCTATGCCTCTCCTGGTAGCCCTGCTTATGCGTCAAACAGAGTGCAGGATTCTTCCTCTCTTTCTGACCCCTGGGCATTTCTTTAAAAGAAAAAGCTAACAAACATGCCAAGTTGTATAAAAAAGTAGGATGTCAGTGCTCTGGTGAAATACTGACATTCCATGTCTGCAACCCCAATTTTTGAGGCAGTGTACAAGTTGGAAAACCACCAGTGGCAAGAGCAGTTGCCATTTTGAATTTCACTCTGACTCTCACAGTAACACTGTGGAAGAGACTATCAAGCTTTTAATTTCGATTTACAAATGCAGGTAGACAGTGGTCTATGTTGGAATGATGCAAAGTATGCCAAATCAATGACTGTGTTAAGTTTGGGGCTACACATTTTTTATCTATATAGTGAAGGCTGGAAGTCCACCAGATATCTTCTTTTAAAAATGTTGCAAATAAACCCAGAAAAGAGAACAGATGGATAAAGGAAAAATTTAGCCTTTTATTAATTGTAAAGTTATGAATTATAAGTGTAGAGACAATCAAGCATGTGTTTTATGAAATAGATTCTTGACATTGCAGTGTTTAAATTCAGACTTCAGTTTATCAGTACGCAGTTGCCCATTTGCTGAGGAATAGAGTTCACTAAATTATAGAAAATTAAGCCTCTCCATTACTTGATGTACAAAGAACTTCCTTATATTGTTGTGTGAATGAACACTTCCCACAACTTCAGACTGATAGGAATTTAATTTGCTTCACACTATCATAAGATTGAGAATATTAATATCCTATTTTTAACTAGTTTATCTTTATGGTTTTGTTCATGTGTGTGGCAAACTGATTGTGTATATTTATCTAGTTAAAATGCAAGTCCAATGTGGCACATTAATCTGCTCTGGCACATTAATATCTTCAATCTCTGTTCCTGAATTTTTAAATGTAAATTAAAACACTAAAATTGAAGTGACTTTTAAATGTAGTTGCAAATCTGTATACGTTCCAAAAATTGAATATAAAACTGAAGCTGAAAATATGCTCTGATGCAATTATGGGTCCGTAGATACAGAATTAGAGAGTAATCACATTATTTCATTAGTAGGTTGCTTATGATTAAAAGATACCAAAACAGTACATAAAAATAATTAATACAAATATGAGTAAGTTTTATTATTCTTACAGGGAATTTGTGGTGACAATAATTTCCAATTATGTTCCTTTTTGTTTGTTAAGATGCTGAAATTCTGTTCTTGTTGACCATGGAGTTTTATTCATGAGGTGGAATATATATCAACATTTAAAACCAAACAAGTAAACAAGCAAAACCTAAAAAAAACCCTAGATAATTATTTTAACTTGATTAATTTATAATTTTAAATTTTAATTAACTTATTACAGTCTCACATGCAGTTTCACTTATTGCAGTCTCACCTGCAATAAGTGAATTTATATCATTGTTTCCATCTGAAGATTTGGCCATGTTATATAAAGTTTAGTTTCTGGATAAAACCAATGAGATTCTTTACATAGATCTAGGCACAAGGGTTTATTTTTTTTGTGGTAACACCAGAAGGCTCCTCTGAGTAATCACCAAGAAAAAGTTCAACTTCTCAAATGCAAGATTACAGTGTAGTATATATGGATATTCACTCTTCCTGTTGTTATGAAAGCTGATATTCTGAAAGTAGTTTCCCTCTGATATCTTTAATACTTCTGTGCACATACAAGTGTTCTGGAGAGGAAAATATTATAATGTGCAAAAAAATATCTTACAAGACAGTGTAGTACACTTAAGTACCAGATGAAGCTTTTTTGGCTGACCAGTAATTTAGTCCATATCAGTTATTTATTTATAAGGAGCATTATTTATGAAATCTTAAACGTATCTTCTGGGGGTATACACATGAATTTGATGTTTCCTTTTAATATAAAATTGCCTGGAGAGTTTTCAGCTTACAGACAGCATTTTTAACCCAGTTCAGAACATAAATCGTAAAGTTTATATTTTCTTCGGAAGAAGCTGGGAGTTTTGTTTGTTTCCTTCTGGCTTATCTGGGAAAGTCGTCTCATCTTTGAGAAGCATCACAGTATGCTTGAAGTTTTACAGCAACCCTGCAAGCTCCATCTTTAATTGATGCAGTTTTCCTTCCTTGTTTGCATGCCTGATTATTTTCATCCTTTGGAGTTAAGAAGATTCCTAGCGTTGGCCATATGAGAGGCAGCTTAGTTCTGTATTTTAAGGAAGAGTGTTCAATTTCAGCTAAAAAAACCCCAAAACATCATCATGTTGTTCTAGGGGGGAGGAGGAGGGAAGAAGGTGGCTATTCAACCTTTTAAACAAGTGCCCTGTGCTCATTTTGGAAAAAGACAGGGCCTCCCTGCACCCATTTCTGCTCCAATTTAATGAAGTTGTTAAAGTAGCAAGACTGACAGGTTAATTATCCTTTATAAAAGGGGGACAAATTGAACTGTGTCTTTCCATCATTTTTTGATATATCAAGAAGCTCCTGAGGTGCTCAGATGCCACTCTGGTGAATAGAACAACTAATCCACTCTGCTATTCTTTGCTGACCCTGGTCCCCCCATCGGGGCCTTGCAGTATATTGCAGTTGGTTTTTGTTTCACATTCAACAGATTCCACTTTATTATAAATTCAGAAGGATTTTTTTCCTCCATATGTTGGCTGACAGCTCCCCTGAAATAACTGATGGCTAAATTTAAACTCTGATGAAAATTAACCCGAGTGTTAAATGCAAACAGGAGCTGCTTGGAAAGAAAAGAGTTATCATGGTAAATGCCAAACAGTGGAAAATGTGTGTAAATTAATGGAGTCTCACTGGTGACAAGCTGTCAGGCAGTTTGATGGCTCTCGCTAGTGCTTCAATCCCACTGAAGTTGGCCAGAGGGCAACATGGACAAGTCCTGCTTTTCAAAAAGACCGCGGGATGCTTGACAGTAACGCTAACTAGATCATCTAAAGTTCATGGTCAAATAAGATATTTTTTTTTCTTTTTGCAAAGCTTTGCACTAAACAGAGTTCATGCACAGCTGGGCTATGAATGAGATATCAAATCGTAGTTGCCGTACAGCGGTCAAAACAGAATGCAGATTTTAGAGACCAGAGAGTAGCAGTGAAAGGAATTCAGAGAAAGTTAATTTCAGATAGATGTTAATATCCTTATATTGCTGTACACATTGAGCACAGAGCAATGCTTGAGGGTTTTCTGGATGAAAGCCTCCTTTTCTAGATTGTATTTTAAATGGGTTTAAAAATTTATATTAATTTTAGTCTTCTATTGAATCCCTCAACTGAAGCATTCTTCAGCTCTAAAGAAAGCTTTGGTAAGGTACACTTTATCCCCTATTTTTTATTGTTCTCTGATATTTTATTTGTCAGCATTTGTATGCTGCACATTTAAGAAATTAATTAGTGCTCTGCTGCTTTCAGGAGCAGCGTGGTCTTGCTATTTACTTCTGTGGAAGTAGTGCCTAAACCTGATGGTGTCGAAATACTGTTACAGCGTGTTCTGGCACAGTTTTAACATGAAATAAACTAATTTAGAGGGAAGTAAGTTGAAACCACTATAACAGATCTGGGTGTGGACTAAGCTCTACAGACCTGAAGGAGTCTGGGTTTGGTTGTGTTTCTTTCAAAAATGGGAAAGCACAATCTTGCTTAAAGCAGCAGTTCTAATAATTTCTTTTTTTTTAAGTTACATTCCTAGTCAAATTAGAAAAGCTTTTACCTAAACCATCTGTAGGTTGGGCACAGAGTGTAAGATACAATAAAAATTCACTCTGGTCAATAACTGACAATTGCCAATGTTTACATGAGATTAAAGCAACAATACGCCTTATGGAAATGACTGTCCGTATTGGTCAAGATCATTTCTTCTAGGCTAATATTCAAAGGGACCAGTCTCAAAATCTTAGTAAATGACACAATGTACAGAGAAATTACATTTGAATAATACCTTGGAGAGGACAAAGTATGAAGTGCAGAACTACCCTCCATGATCCATCTAACTCATGTGACCCCACCACTTCATATCACTTCCTGGGACTGGTGTCACCCATCCACTAGTCTGTTTCTCTCTGGGCTTTCTTCATCTTTCCAAATGCCTTTATCAGTCCAAACAGCACCAGCTTCTTGAAGTTCTCCTTTCCCCTCTGCAGAACGCTGGCTTCTCCGTGAAAATTATTTCTGCCAGGGCAGACAAAATTATGTCCAGAGCTAGTAACAACTTTCCTCTGTATAAAAGTATCTCAGTCTTGACTCCTGATACACTGTGAAACTGGAGAGCTGGATGAAGGAAGTCTACATGTCTTGATACACAAAGTTTGCATCTTGCACTGGAAATTCTTGTTTCAGGTGAAAATCAACTAACCTAACTTGTAAATGAAGATGCTTGTCTTTCATTGTGTTTTTCTTTCCTTGAGCCCTGTGTAAGAGGAAGAGTGATAACTGGTATCTTGTTACAACCAGGTATTAAAGCATGTCTTAATGATAAGCTTACAAGCAGTTCCATCAGCTTCTCTGGGATTTCTCATATGGCTAAAGTTAGTTCACTCATTGCCAAATTTTATCTGCATCATGTGGTGTACAGTTAGAGAGGAAGAAATAGTTCAAATAGTCCGAATTCTCCGATGCATTTACTTGTTACTTGTACTGGTACATGTGGAGTACACAGGGGTGTTATGTAGGTAAGTCAATGCCACACTGAGAAAGCCATTGCTCTGTATCACAACCTCCTTAAAAAGTAGTTCAAAAGAAATAATTAAAATAGAAACTAATATGCAATGTCTGCCTTAAATGAAAATCTGAATGTCACAGAAACTCAGAACCAACATAGCATTGGTTGCTTTCTAGATTTCTCTCATGTGCCTGCAGCATATAAGCTCTTTTTTACATGAGGAAGATTTACTTCTCTGTAAAGTTAGAAGCAGTATCAGAACATATTCTTCCAACTACTATTCATAGCTAAGTATTTAAAAACATTTTCTCTGTATTTTCATAAATGTCCTGTGGCAGATAGCATCGTGTGGTGCTGGTTTACCCTTTCATGATTTGATTTCAAAATTTAAATCATAATTATAAAACTGTTTGTCAAGAGGGATCATTCTGTATCGTATTTCCAAGAATGTAACACTCAGGCCAGGTTCATAACTGTGAGCACTTTAACTAGAAATCTTTTTTTCTGTGACTGGTACAAGTTAAGCTGTGGGCTTCATCAATTTCAACAACCCTTTTGATTGCACACTACTATACCAGGGCCTGCAGTAATCCTGATTTCATTTAAAAGAATGGGATTTTTGTTTCTACTTCACTGGACTATAGGATTTCATCTGCAAATTCCGAAGAAAATAAAGTTTGCTTGTGTATAAAGATCAGAACTTTGAACTAGACTTCACACTGCACGTGTAGCTACAATGACATGCTATTTCGTCTCCTGGTGTGCTTTCATCACCTTTCACGTACGACCGGGAAGGCTGAGGACACCCTTACCCACCTATGAATACTCCGCAGTCTAACAAATAGAGGAGTCACATGTAGTGCATTAAATCCCTATATTCCTGTTTCTGCCCAAGGGCTGTGACCATGGAAGTATTGTGTATATACTTCTTTCTTGTCCATCCCAAAGTGCCACCATGAATAAAGACTGTCATTTATGCATTTCTACTGCACATAGGGTTAGAGAACTCTACTCTCTAAGTAGGACCTATTGACAAAAGAAATTACATTTAGAAATTATTATGTTAACCTGATCTTTGAAGGTTCGTGTGATATTGAGGCCTGTGAATTTCTTAACAAGAAATCACGCTGACTGGAGTGGAGCCTCAGCTCAGAGCAGGAGTGACTGCTGCTGCTGCTACGTGACACTTGAAGGTATATGATCAGCCCGTTTCCTTTTCTAGTTTTAAGGCATGTGCTCGTGCTTGAAGACAGCAAGGTTGCTGGACTTCTACCTTTGGGGCATTGGCTATATATAGTGTCAAAAAGGTTGAACCTTGGATTCAGCTGAAGGAAGAGGACTACCTTTCCGGAGCTGGTGGTTTCTACTGGAGCTCCAAAGAGACAGAACAAGAGCTGATGAGTGTATTAGTTCCACTTTTCCTCTCTGACTTCAAAACAGAAGGCTCTTTGCAGGGTAAATACAGCATGCTTAGCACCAACTTTGTCATGTTTTAGTTAGATGGACCCCACATGGAGGGGAGGAGGGGCTGCAAGAAACATGATCTGAAATCAAATATCCACAGTTCTGTGATTCAAGAGAAGGTCTGTTTTCTATTTCACAGCCAGCACCCTTTATTTCAGACACTGCAGGATAGTTTGACATAAACACAGATATGTGAAATCAGAAGGTAAAATGTTGCGCAGTGCTGATGAAATGTGAGGAGCCAGCTCACGCTTAAGTGCAAATTGCAGCAAGCCAAATGAGCTGGCTGTGTAGACAGTGGGTTTCAAGTAAGCTGGGGGGTTAGACAGAAAGAGCTCTACAGCAGAGATAACCTTAGAAGGGACTAAAACATGGAGTCCAGCAGCAGTAATGTGAAGCTGCTGCCACCGCAGGTGTGCCTCTTCAGGGTGTTAAGTTGGCAGCAGGTGAATATAAATAAGGTGCACAGACGGTGTATTGAGGAGAAGGGGAAATTAATGAACGGTCTAACTGCTGAGCTCGGTAACACAGAATGAAAACATGTTGAACTTGACATGTCTGTGCTGCTGCTTTTGTAAATGCTGATGGCTAAACAGAGTCTCTGATTAAAAAAAAGAAAGCTCCTATGTATCTTAGAGATGTTAACAGAACATTTGTTTGCTTAATCAATAAAAACCTGATTGATTATCAAGTGTGACTTTGACATGATTCCTGAATGAGGGCATTTAAAAAGAAAACATTTTCTAACTCTGGAGTCTTTTTTTGGAAACAAAAAAAACCCAAAAAACAAACAAACCCACAACGCCTTAGGGAGCTGTAATCTTCAGTGCCCAATATTATCCTACATCTTACAACACAAGGCTATGCAGAGATACAGCGAGTCTGTTAAGCTATCTCCAGAACAAGAAGCAGTGGAAATCTATCAGCATGGTCCTGTGTGAGTGTTATTTGCACAGCTGGAAGCGTAGAGCAGATGAGATTAAAAAACTTTTAGTCCTCAGCTAGTGTCTCTCACACAGGGCTTTGCTGTGCTATGCCTCAGCCTCACTGGGAGTTGGCAGAGGAATTGCTAATACAGCTCATTTCTGCTTGGAGCTGACATGCCCCTGTGTCTACCAGTAGAGTTCCCGCAGTATTTACCACTCTGTTGGTGCTCCTGCCCAAAACTCCTTCCAGTCTGGCAAAATTTAAACATATCAGTAACTATACAATGACTAGGTCCTGTCAGATGTATTCTTCTGACTGCTCTTTGGTCAGTCTTCCTCTCTTGTTAGTGACTGTATAATTGAAATTCATAATTGATCCTTGAAAGTTGACTCAAGGATGACCCTTATTCTAATGAATATCCTAATCTCTGAGCTGGAAAATCTCACTCCTTTTCCCAGGGAGACTTGTAATTGCTTCATGTAAAGGAGGAGTCAGTAGGATAGGTGGAGAGTAACCAACCTAGAAGAGTAGGCTGCTTCTGACATTTCCCACACCTTTCTTCTATCAACAAGCAGATGCATGAGCACGATTGTGTATTTCTCTGAGCTCACCTTCTGGAGTTATTAGGGTTTTTACGTTAGCATAGGTCATAGGAGCTGGTTTTACTTAAGAGTTGTTCTACTGCATAAGAACTCATGTATTAAAAGAGAGTCTGCTCCCAACTTTTGCACAATCTCAACATAGAAAGTAGTGACAAAATGTGGATACAAGACAAAGCAAAAGGGAAATACAGCCTAAGAAATGAGGCATCCCTAGCCCATATGAGAGCTTCTGATGTGCATACATCCAAAAGCTATTCATTGTGTTTCTGTTGTTGCTGCAAATGAGAAATATAAAGACAGTGAAATATGAGTGTGTAACGAAACATAGCAGTCTAAACTGATCAGATGTGGGAATCAGCTTTTACTTATCAGATGATGGATAATTTGAGGAGAGATTCTGGAAGTGAGCATAAGTGATGAATCTGATGCAACAGAGAAAATTATGTTGCAATAATGAGGATGTGAAGTGAGCAGATACCATCCAAGAATTATCTTTATATAGATTGACATTAAAATCTATATCATGGAGATGTTACGCAATAAATATCTCCAAGGCTTAGAGACAGGTTTCTATCTAGGCTGTGTTGAAGATAATGCCCAAGATATTCAGATATCAGAACAACTGATAATAGCAAATGGGAGGAAACAAGGAAGTCTGGGTAGGAAGTCATATGTCAGAAGACATAATGAAGTTTGATTTTTACTTCACAGTAAATTTAACCTATCATTAAACACATGTGAAGGGAAATCACAGAGTCAAAGATTTTATTTTGGACAATATGTGATAGATTTATGTTTCAACATAGACATTGGCAGATTATTTAGAGGAAAAGCATAGAGAAAAATGCTGTGGTGACTAAGAACCAAAACTAAAGCTCTACAGAAGTTAGGCAAGGATAAAGAGAACTCCCAAGCAGTATGCTTAGGGAGGTGAGAAAAGAATACGTCAAAGCTGATGGGCTGAAAGTCATGGCAAGATGGCAGACTGATGGACAGCGCTGAAGGGGATTGAGTCAGAGAGATGGGGTTTTAGCAGCAAAGAGACCGGAGCGGAGAAGAACAATAGTTAGCACAGAACAGGTAAAATGAGGAGTCCTTTTTTGTTGTTGAAATAAGGTTGCAGGACACATGCAAATGGGAGTTGTTAAGACAGGGAAACGCAGCTGATGTTCAGCTAACTCTTCATCATGGATGCTGAAGTGTGAGAGGAAGAAAGATGGTGAGGAGAAGAGAAAAGAGGCTATCAGTCAAAATCAGAGAGGAATACTAAGGGGAGGAACTGAGTGAAGCAACTGGTGCCAGCAGATTTAGATGTGGGCTGAGAAGGAGAGGAAGGTTAACTGCAGCCTTATTGAAAGAAAGACACAGTGGAAAGGTTGGATGGGAATGGGAGAAGCCTTTCGTATACACAAGACATGCAGTATCTTAAGGGAAAACAGTGCAGGCAGCGTCCCAAAGGAGGAGACCTTGTGCCTGTCAGCATTGGTAGCCAAAAGGAAAGAAGAGTGGAAAGGTATTGGATAACCTTGTGTGGAAAGAGGTAGAAGAAAAAACTTGGAGGAGTAGAGGAGGCACATAGCCCACAGGACTGAGAACACTCACACGGGAGAGATGGACATGTAGTACAAATTAGGTGGAAGGAAAGCTGGCTGGCTCTGTATGCATGTCAGTGAGCGGTGGGGAAGAGGGAGTGAAGAAGTGGGAGAGTACCCCAGCAACAGCCTTCAACAGCCTTTTGCATCCTGTACCAAACAGGATCCAAAACTTCTATTTGCTTGCATATTTCTGAACTGATGAGCACAAGATTTATGGCAGCAGTTTAACTTCAGACCTGTATCTAAAAACTACTGGGAACCAAGTCTCTTGAGTCCTGTTATTAGTTGTGTTGCCAGACATCAGTTATTAGGCATCAGTCATCTCCTCTAAAGTCTATGAATCTGCTTCGGTGATAATACTGACCTTCTGCTTACTCGCCTAATGGATCGGAGATTAGCTTTTATAATCAGTTGATATATTATTACAATTTCTAGCCAGATTTGAATAATTATTAAACAGAGGTATCTAAGACAACTCTGTTGTAGATATGGAGGGGTCTGTGTTTGTTTTTTTTTAACATAGGATAGACGTGAACTCATTGTAATTCATTCATTAAAATATTTCAGAGGACAGAGCTATATATGTATAAGATACTAGTTTTCTTGCCTTTTATAGCTCCTACTTGATGCTTGAAAACAGTTAGTCAGCTTAAAATCTTCAAATCTGTTTTCCTCTTATTTTTTGTTAAAAAGATGTACTTGTATCACCCAGAGAGAGAGGGAGAGAGATGCTTCCTTGAAAGTACCTACCTCTCCAATTAATGTATTAAAAAATTCTACATTTGCTATGTGCCTGCAGGTATGTCTAATGGAAGAAGATTTTAGACTTCTCCAGAAACAACTTCAATAATAATAATAATAATAATATAATAATAATTAGTAATTTAAAACCTCCTAACAATTAAGATGCCCCTGGTCTCGTTGCTTTTTTAGATGTCAGAAAACATTTCCATGAAATGTGTTCTTACAAGCTGGTCTGAACTGCCATGAAATGCTGGGTGGTTTGTGCTGAATGGCACTACTCTTGCAGACCTCTTGTAAAGGTGCTTTATCAGACAATGTTTTGACAGATTTTTACAAGCATGGGTTTGTTTTCCCTTCCTTCTTCCATCTATAATTGGAGAAATTGATTTAAAATCTCTCCCTCTCTTGTGTATTGAGAATGGAATTGTTTGGGGTTTTTTAAGTCTTCACCTACTCTTGAAAGGGAATTTAAAAAGCAACCTCCAAACCTGCTGGAGTTAGTTACACTGTTTTTAGGAGGAGTTAGCAGTCAGTCGGCCGGCGTTAACAGCAGACTGAGGCCATTGCCAGTTTAAAGCAGTATTAGCAGGCTCTAACCCCCCTGAATTTAAGGACGCTGTGCAACGCCTAACTGGTGACCGCCTTTCACATCCCCGGTGAATTAAAAAAACCCTGCAAAGCAGGGGAGGCTGAGAGATGCAGAACTGTCCTGTAAGGCTGCATCAGCCCACAGGTAACTGACACTACCTCTTCCTCCGAACGACTCCGGCCCCTCCTGCTTCTCCATCTTCCTACCTTCCCTGCCATCTGTTCCCGCTGCTCCCGCAGCCTCCCCGCTCTCCTCCCGCCAGGGCCTGTCTGAGCAGACGGGTATGAGAGCCTCTGATGAGGTAGGCCTCGGGCCCCTCCATCACTCCTCGCCACGAGGAAAGCACCAGCTGTCTGGCTTCATTTGCATTTTCTCTCCAAAATAATGAAATTATCCATGAGTATCCTGAGGTGATGCGAGACGCAAATTTAGGCTGGATGTGTCAGCGTGCGCCGGGAAGGGAGAGGGAAGGTCACGGAGGATGCTCACAGCATTGAAATGGAGGGCGAGACATCTCCTGCCTGCTGCAAGGGCCCCGCAACCCGGGGGGAGGCTCGGCGGGCGGCAGGCCTCCCCACCACCCTCAGCCGCGCGCCCGCCTCCTGGCGCGTGGCAGACATGTCCGCTCTGCCTCCGTAAAAACGCCGGGGTAAAACACACGCGTGTTTTCGCTGCTTGCCGGCCTTGCCCAGATGCCAGCAGTTAGCTCGGAAGCGCGGCTGGGCGGTATTTTAATTCGTCGGGAGCTGCGTTACGGCAGTTTCTGAGGAGGCCGGTCTGGCTTCCCATCGCGCGTTTTCCGCAGCGCTACCGTTTTTAATTATTGTAGTGTTTGCTCAATCAGGACTCACCACGGCTGTTGTGTGGCAATCCTCATCTCTGCTTCATGTTTCTGATCGCCTAAAGTAGAGAGGAAGGTATTTGCTGAAGTATTTCCGAAAGTACTGCAAGCACAGCTGAATGAGGAGAGCAAGCTGAGAGTCAAGCCTCGCGAGCTCTTATTCCACTGCGGATGATCACTGGTTCTTCTGCTTTTACTGTTATTCTTTGCACATACAGGATTTATATATTGTATATATATTTATATAGTGTAGCAGGATTTATAAAGCACACAAGGAAGTTGGCTTCTCACACTCTGCGGTTTCTTTGTCTAAATTGTTCTCCAGTGATAAACATAGAGTCTTTGGACAGCTTTAAGATACATGTAGAAGAATTACAACAGTAGAATAGCACTGCACCCAGATGAAGACAAAATATTTTGGAAAAGGGCATTCTGGGGAAAAAAAAAAAAAAAAAGAGATTTAACTTTATTTGTGTGCGTATTTGCTCAAATAAGTTTATGGATTATTTTATCTATGCAAGCAAATTACTTTGAGTGGATGTTGTGAAATATTCTCAGAAAGCAGGGGTTTTTTTCTCTAAAAATTAGTGTTCTCACTCACCACTGGACTCTGACAGACTTGCATCAAAACTAATCAATGCACTCTGATTTTACTATCAAATGCTCACATTAAACTCTTCATGACAGCAAAAGGTTAGTTATGCATCATGAACTAATCTCAGAGGGACTAGTTTCAGCAATTAATACATTCAAGAATATGGTAGATTACAGAAAATTCAAATTACCTACTTTTTCAATGCAAATTATTTGCTCTCTGCAGCAAGTGAGCTATGTACGTATAAATATGTGTCTGTCTGTGTCTGCATAAGGAAACAAAGTCCCAGCTGCCAGAACAGACCGGGCCAGTCATCAGATCTCCAGGCCAGGTGGTTGGTGATGGATTCAAGAGCAGCCCATGAGGCTGCACTCCCTCTTGCCTGTGTGGAAACACCAAGCGTTTTCCCCCCATTTTTTTGTCTTTTGTTTCATACACATAGCAACAGTCTAGGTTTTCCATCCAAGAGGTTGGTTCACAGGTCATAGGGTCTTGTGCTGAGGGCTCCCAAGACAAGGTGGAGTACTCTACATGTGGTCTAATGGGTGCTGAGATGCACCCATTAGATAATCATTTCATGAGCAACTGGCTCTGCTTTGTTAACATACAGGTTGTGACCTATAAAGACCTTTATTGTTTGGACTACAGATCTTGTCAGCAGACGTGTTAGGCAGAATCAAGTTGCATGCTCACTTTGTCCAAAAAACAGTGGGAAGGTTCATCCGGTCAAATACTGGAATATGTTGAAAAAGAGGGTACATTTCAGGAACTGGTAGGTTTGTGAGATTTTTTGAGATTCTTGAGCATGAAAGTGCTTTTTTTACTTTGTACAAACCTAATATCTTACCTGTACTCTCTAGACAATGGGGATATGTATTAAAGTTAGAGTGGAGAGAAGATCTACAGTTACAGTGGATCAGATTAAGACTTTCCCTTGTGTGCTTAGAATTTAATCATAAAAATATATCAAATGGTTTGAGTATAATTTGTCTTGATTTGCACTAATTACAAGGTTTGGGTGATATCTTCAGCTCTAACTAATTCTTCACTTTCGTCTTCAAACATATTGTACTTCATTATCTGTTCTGTCCTACCACATTTCCCCACCTGTGCTTAAAGAGTAAACAAAGGTAGAATAGGCCAAGATGATCTTGCCTAGTTTTTGAAGCCTTCCCCTTATTCTGAAGTGTAAACCGACATCATAAGTCTGGGACAGGCTATTTTCAAGTTCATGAGAGTTTCTAGTGGTTAGAGCAAAGCTGTTTTCACTATTTGAAGTACAGCAGAACTCTTGCAAGTTCAGGATGTGAACAAAGACAGAAGCTGGCTTCTGTGACATTCCTGCATCTGCATAAGTGGAATGTGGGTATCTTTTTTTTACAGCCATGAAGGGGAGTAGATTCACATGTGAATGCTGACTGTCCACTTGTAGGACGCATCTCATTCTTAGGAGTTTCAAAGTCTTGGGTTTGTAATATTCCATTACAAATCTGGAGATATAGATCTACTCATTTGTCTCAGCTGTTTAATTCATTCTATCTCCAAGGCATTTTTCTACTTGCTTACAGTTCCATATCATATATCATTTCCAGCAGTGAAATGCCTTTTTCTACATGCAGCCATGGATATGTTTGATAAGTAAGAGGTATAATACATGGTGAAATACATGTAGAAAAATAGTCCCAAGGGCCCAACCTTACCTATTTTGGGGAAAACTTTTATAAGCATGATGAGTGTGGGGAGCAAGGGTAGTACAAAGCGTGCAGATTCTCTGAGATGGAGCAAGATAAGAAGTACTTTGGCATCTACAGTGATTCTCCGATACACTCGAGATATCCTTTTTTGATTTGTTCACCAGACAATGATTTAAGGGGATGGTAAACAGATAATGGGAAGTCTTTATTATGTCAATCTTTAATTGTCCAAATCCGAGTAAAATTACATTCCTTGCATCCTTACTTTCTTGCAATCTGGTTCCCAGCTCTTCTTTCTATCACGAGTTATTTCACCAAACATAGCAATGACTCGGAGCTCTTCCGTGCTTACTTACCACTTACAATGATGCACCTTGCCTGACAGCTCTTCATGTCAGTCAAAAGTCTAGGTCAGGCACTTATCAATTGACCCTGTGTTAAAGGTAGAGCCTCATTTCAGCACCTGTCAATAGGAGCTTTTGATGCATTTAGAGTAGAGGCTGTATCAGTAGAGTTATTTGTAAGTGAGCATGAATGGACTTTAAAGAAAGGGAAATATTTATAAAACTCTGAAAGCAGTTTGATGTCTGGTTGTTGGTATTTAAAAAAAAGATCTTTTTTTTCTTTTTGTTTAGAAGACAATTTTCATTACATTAATATCACTGGGTTATGTGCTGATAGCGAGAAATGCAGTAAGTCCTAACAATGCACACAGTTAAAGCCCTTGCTAATCTCACATCCCTTTTCTAATACAGATGAACACAAATAAAATGCTGGTCTCTTGTACTGTGCTAATGTGGAAGGAGAACCTTTTGATTATTAGCTGCAGTTACCATGAGCTCCCAACCTGGGATGGTGTCTACACTTCTCCTTCTGAGGTGTTAATCACAAATCTGCCAATCCTGTCCCACTTACAAGACAAGGAAAGAAATGTGAACATGTAAAAATGCACAGAGGGGCCCAGGAAAATTTCCCTGACACACTCCTGCTGTGACACCACAGCAATTGAAGAAGGCCTGTCATTTGGTTGTCAACCTTTGACCTCAACCAGACATATTTTGAAATGATATGAAAAGAATTGCTGTGCTGTACGGCTGGCTCCTTACAGCTTTGCATGTCTGTCCTTGATGTCAGTCAAAAGTAGTTAACTGGCACCCATGGAGTCTAAAAAAAAAGCTCCTTTAAAATATCAGTAATGACTTCTGTTAGCAAGACTAGCTCTTGTCAAGTAATGACTTTATGACATAAGGTATTGTTTATCTAGGCATCGTTCTCTTACTTGCATTTTAATGAGCCTAATTAATAATAAGTTAGAAGTCCTCAGCTATTTCTTCACAGCTGGACCATATGCACTAATTACACTGAGTGTGCAAACTTAGACTAATCCCTTCGTCAAAAGAAATATTTTAATTTAAAAAACCTCACTGTACTTTTTTTTCACCTGATTACTTTAAAGATGTAATCTTTTCATTCTGGCAAATTTGCACAGAATCAAAGTAAACCTGGGAGTGGGAGAATTTTATAATTTATAATTTTTCTAGTGGTAGACTTCATTCTTAAAATAATTGAGGAAGATCATTCAAGAGCAGAGTGGTGTCAGGTTCATTTCTGATGTGCGTTAGGTTCCATAAAGGTAAGGGATAATAATTTTTAAGTTGAAGGATGATCACCAGTCTCTATCAAAAAATCCTTCCTGAATAAAAATCTAAAGGATAACTATACTTAGGTGCAAACAAGTTGGGGGTGTTTCTATTCTCAAAATATGACAGAATGCATAACACCAGTCAGACAATTCCCTAAAAGTGATAAGATACTATTAGTTCCAGTCTAATAGTAATGTAGTCAATATTAGATCAAGTGTTACTATTTGAAAATAAGAAGGGTGATTTTGCCATAAAAAGTTTATATTTGCAAGCTAATGAAATATAATTTGGTTTTATAATAATTGATAATTTTCTTCTTATGAGGTAAGTCACTTGACTGATATATTGGAGTTTGACTCTTTCAACAAGAAAAAGACCATACGATACTTTTCTAATCCTTTGATGACAAATGTAACTACACAACTGTCCATAGATTGCAACAGGGCACATTAGGAGCTAGAATCAAGAATTATAGTTAACTTCAGGCTGATTCTACCACTATATTAGATGGCTAAGTACCCTGATATCAAAATAATAGTGGTATTAAAGATTCAATAGCTAAGAAGAGGATGTTAAAAAAAAACCCCTAAGTATCAAAATCCTATTGGCAGATATAAAAATCGCCAGTCATCAGACATCCCTGTGTTTTCTAACTTCATATTGGTTCAAACTCACATCTGTCTATCTTCACATTAGAAGCAGAAATCAAACCAGCCAAATGAAACATGAACTCCCCCAAGCGGGATCACTGTTGTCCAGCTGTGTTGTTTTCAAACAATAAAACCTTGACAGAATTGGGCAGTCCACTTAACAACTTTTCTGTTTAGCCAATAAAGCACATTAGAATCATATGCATATTCACTGAAAATAATTAGATTCTCAAGCCTGTATGTGGAAGTACATTTTGGGACACTACATGCTGGCAGGTAGTCATACAACTCCGACCTCTTCTTTCCTGACTTGAACCGCTGTGAAGAACCAACTTTGGTAGCAACACTGTTATTCCCTTATGACTTCTTCTTTTTTTTTCTTTTTTTTTTTTTTCTTTTTTTTTTTTTTTTTTATTCCAGGCTGTTTTTTGAATTAGGTTAGTCTGCTGACTGAAGAATGGTGCTGGTGACTCTTCTGCCCCTTCTGCATTTTGCCTGTAAGGCTCTTTCTTGAAATGAGCAGTGACAAGTTTTTCTCAAGAATTTCCATAGCTGTGTGTGTTGATATATGTGCATGTGCCTTAGGAGCATATCTTTAGTATTAGCCTCTGCTGATGGGACCAACAACTCTTAACCCAAAGAAAAGTTTTCCTCATTTGCCAAAGGAATAAATTGCTGCTGCACATGATCATACATGAAGCCACTAGAGAGCTAAAGAGTCATCCACTGCAGTATTGTCCCTCCTCTTTCATCATCTCTTATCCCTGTGCCAGTCTCAAAATAGTTTCAGTTCTTTCAATCATTTCCCCAATATCTACAACCTCAACATACAGCTGGGTTCTTTCGTAGCAGATACGCTGTGTACCTGAGCCCAAGTAGTCTGTTCGTAATAGGTTACACTGCTACATATGGTTAGCAGTGCTGTTAGCTGAAGTGTCCACGAGTATCCTATTTATTAACACATGGTTTTCAGTTGGAGGACTGGAATGAGTAAGTTGGAATGAGCAAATGTTGCTATCAGGAAGGAAAAACTTTGTTATAAAGTATTCCTACTATATGTACACATTGAAAAGATATTTTCCTAAGGTTTGGTTATAAAGTAATCCTTCTACATTGAAAAGGCCTTTTCCCCAACAAAATATGGCATTAGGCAGTTACCTCAGAACGTGAGGCCTTTCAGCAAAGGAAAGATTGACCTGATGTCATGAAATTTGGTTTGCCAGACAGAGACCCAGTTTCAGCCTGGAAACTCACTGATGTGGAACTAAAAGCAGTTATTTGTGGAATTCCTACCCCCATGGGCTGGTTAGGGGCCACATTTGTATAATTCACATATTGTTTGGAGGACTATGAAGGCCTTTTCAATTTACATTTTTTTAATTAAGGCATAAAACCTATGTAAATGTGGATTATTTTTTTTTCTTTCACCAGCTACTTCTCTTCTTTCCACTTAGATTATGATGCTTCCACTGCAGTCTCAGGACGGTGCAATGAGGAGATGAAACCAGATGACCATAGTTTCAGACTTTTTCCTCGTCACTCATCCTGACATTGCTTTTGCCACTATGATGTGTTCTATTGTAGGTAGGTTTGTTTGAACTGTTTCAGAGAATTTCAGCAATTCCAGCATATCTTTTGGGAGGCTCTTTGGCCATCTAATAAATTTTTCCAATAAGAACATTTTCCTGATGTGCTCAGCCTAAATTTTCCATTTCTTATTTTCATTCCATTAGCCCCTGCTGCACTTTACTGTACCTTTCTATAATTCTTCATTCCTTCTGGCTCATCCACCCTACAGATCATTGCAAACCATTAGCTCATCCTCCCCTATTTGTTGTTTAGCCAAGCTTTCACTATGTATCTTCAGACCTTTCAACCTTTGTTTCAATGAAGTGCTATTAACCTTTCAAGTATTGACTCTGGAAATATAATAGTTCTTTCATAATGAGTTACTCTAGGCATAATAGTTTGCATGAAAATTTAATAATTATGCTTTATCTTCTTTGTAGAAAAACAGCCACAATCAAATTAAGAATATCTTTTACAAAACTCTAACAAGTGTTTTTGTAATTTGGAACAGAGGGAAACTTTCCAGTGATACAATTAAATGAGTTTGAGGTTACTCTTCTATGTTGTTCATTTGGAAATCTGAATGCTATTGATTGCTTGTCTAATTTGTAGTATTTCCCTGGGTCTTGCCAGACAAACATGGTTAGTACACCAGACAATCTCCCCTTGGTTAAACACCTATGGTCTAATTCTTTGAGCTTGTCTCCTTGCACAGAACGTCATCTCTGCCTGCTTTATACAGCAGCTTCCTCTCTGAACAGACCTCACTACTCTAAAGAGCAGTATGCTGCTGGTATTTCAGAAAAAGACAGTTCCCCTTCCTATTAGGCATTGGCCTGTGTTCACCTTTTTTCCTATGGACACGCACATTTTTTGAGTAGCTACACTACATCTCGAGATGCCCTTGGTCTCAGGGTGAGCTCTGGAGCCAGAGGCCATCAGCACCACTGAACTTGGTGAAATCGAGTAGTGAGAGCGGAAGGAAGAAAGTAGGAAGGACCCTGAGCTGGAGCTGAAGTTCAGGTGAAGTTCCTTCCTAAAGCCCAGCCACCGTCTACAACTATTCAGGGCCTGAGCCAAAGCTCCTGGAAATCGGCCTGTTTTCATTTTCGGTGCTATTATATCCGTGGCAGCACTACCACTGCATGCTCAGGAACTCCAGTTGTGAACCAAGGCACAAATGGAAAAAGAGACTATACCAAAATTACCTTCTCTGTGCTTAATTTATGCTGATGCTGAAGTTTGTTCTCTCAGGACCTTCCAAACATAGACACAAAATCCTGTTTCCATTGGAATGCTAGGAATCTCTCCCCTCCGGAAGGTTAGTGCTCCAGTTTATAACCTTGATATATTGTCTGATCCTAACCTTGTTATTTAATTAAGTCTGGGCTCCAGAGTGGTGCAATTCTGAGGTGCCAATACTGTGTTCAGTGAAGAGGAGGACATTGCTTTGCTTTTTTCCAAGGGAAAGCAGCAGCGTAAGAAAGAGTATTTAAATACAATGCTAATTATCAGCCACAGGAATTACTTTTAGTGTTATAAAGCCTTTTATTCTTCTTTGCTTCCCATAAGAAAGATCCAGCTAATTTAGGTGCATACACAATTATTTTTAGCAATGATTAATGGATTAATCTAACCATATGGAATTAGCATATTAGTCTCAATATTGCATCAGATGTCAGATTATTTTTCTGCCTTAGGACTTTGAGAGTTCATAGAACTGCTCTGGATGGACTGAGGGAGTGGGGAGGCGGTAAATTTCCTTTTTTTTCTTTTTTTTTTCTTTTTGGAGGGGTGTGTGTGTTTCATTTTGCTTTGTCTTTAGTAGAGAGTACTATTCCTGGACTATGCTGGCAGCCTGTCCTCACCTCTCAGTTCCGTCATACAAATTTTTTCAGGGGCAGTAAGATCTCTGTTAAGAGTTGCGGTAAGGCCTTTCCATATATTGTTCCATTCTTTTTTGCCATTTATGGCCCTTAAAAATGACATGAAATGGGTTAGCTGAAGGTTGCTGACATATCCAGTGTTTACTATGGTTAGATAAACCTGCTTTATGTATAGTGGCAGGTTGTTTTGTGGGTTTTTTAAGGGAGCTATTTGATGTTGATCACATCTTTTAAATGATAGAAGTGGTCCCAGTGGAGATGGATTAGTAAGCAGAGTGTAGATGAGGCAGTCAAAAGCGCAAACTGCAATTTACCACATGGTCTGTGTAATTTATCACACAAACGTCTCTGACACATACATGGTACGTGTGTATCCTACAAGTTTGATTGTGTTGTGCTTATCTGCTCACTTAAGATGTTGCCCAACCTTCTCCCAGTACTGAAAAAAGGCTAAGTTGCACTGGGTGTTTGCTACTATTTGGTCTACAAAGCATGGTGTAATAATGAAAACATTCAAAGCAAAAATTCTTTGTGCTGAGGATCACCACAAAATTTTTATTAAGACAGATGCTGAAAATAAGGCTTACCCTCAGGTTAGATATGAATGCACAAGAAAAAAACCCCATAACCTTAAGAACCTGACACAGCTTAATTTAATCAGAAAATACTCTGTGCATATCTATACAACCTAAATGCAGTACTGCATAGAGGTATCTGTGCTAGCTAATACATAGAGATGTATTTTTTGTGGTCTGCAGATAACTGCATGTGTATTAATGAGATTCAGTCATTTGTGCTAGAGGCAACATTTCTCCTAGATCATTTTATTTGTTCCATATTTTTATCTAGTGCTGCATCAGAAGGGTTTAGTTTGCTGGAGTGTCTTTAAAAATTACATCGTGAAAACAGTGCAGGCATCATGCTGTGTGCACCTGATAATGTTCTGCACCATCAGTAATTCCTACAACGCTTTGTGCTATTATGAAAACACTGAAACAGAATCAATGTTTTTATAGAAAGAGCCTATTGATTAAAAAATAACACATATACACTATCATTTTTTTCAGCTGGGACTATAGATCCTATATAGGTCCTTCAACAAATGAAAATGTTACCAGTAAAGAGTGAATAGTCATCACTTCTTGATTACATTTTAAATTAAAAGTAATAAATTCTGTACATGTTAAGACAACAGTGTTAACACGAAGAAAAACAGGAGAATAAGGTACAAGTTTAAAGGTAGATTTTTAGTGATGATATAACTTAGAAAAGGATTCATAATATCTTGCTATTTGTTAATACTGCCTAATTATTGATTGTAAAATATCTGTATGTGCAGCAAGGAGGAGAGCCAAGTTCTAGGATGAATATATAACATTTTCATAGCATAAGTTTTGACCAAAGGGATACCCAAGACAGATCAAAATTAAAGAGCTTGAAAAATGCATGAATTACTACAGTTCTTTAAATACTTAAGAAGTAAAGTAGCCAAACAGAGGATGACTCCCCAAACCTCAATGGAAGCTGATGAAAGGATTTGTTGCTCCTAGCTATGTGTACATGAACAATAAGTTATTTATCATCCTGGCTAAATAACTGCTGAAAAATGAATGAAACATTCCATTTTCTTCTATTTTAAGGTAAGTACTTTTCACATACTCCCCCCTTTCATGTTGCAAACATGGGAAAGCTGGATTTTAAGACAAATTTCAGAATTCAGATGAGTTTTCGTTTGTGGAATGTTATGAAACTTATGCATGCAAGCCACCATAATAGGGTTCAACTCTAGGTTCCCAAGCAAGCCGAAAGATAGATTCCTGTGTGAAAGTACTTTTTATTAATAGCGCTACAGCTCAAGCTGGGTGCCTGTGAGGAGAGACCCCAAACAAAGAAATACCTGGGCAATTATACCCTTACAATCTTAGTTCCCCACCCCCTACCTGATAATTCTGACCAATAGTAATATTAAAGGCTGGGGTCTTCTTGCTTTTTATTGGTTTGATTTGTTTGCTGCTTCATTACTAAGCAGTTGCTAACTGGTCATCTTCTTATACAATATCACATCCTACCAGGTTAGGTTTGGCCAATTCTGTAGTTGGCTGTTTGGCATGTTGTAATATGGTTGTTACGGTTCACATACCACAATCTATAGGCTTTGCCTACTCTAGCTATTAATGTTTAAGCTGCTAGCTTTGTCTACGCTAGCTATTATTAATGTTTAAGCTGCTAGCTCCAAGTTTCAGCTAACTTCTTCTACAACAAGAAATGTAGGGAAGTTTAAGCAGCACTGATGATTGCTGATGAACTGTTACTTAAGAAACCTACTACAGTTGCCAGAGGAAGCCTGTGACATGCTGTAAGTTTAATTATGTTCAATTCATTAACACAATTAGAGCTGTGAACAAATTTATTGACACAGCCAGAATCACTTAGAAACAGCTAGTAAGTCATAGATTACAGGGACTTGTTCTCCATCCCTGCACATCAAGCATGATTCCCTGGCAGAATACATCAGTTGGTCATTTGGGAACATGTATTTGATGCCGGAGGTTTCCTCTTTTTCTTGGGTTAGATTAGTTGCATTTCAGCAGAAAGGCCTAATCGCACCCTGTAATGAAAAACAGCCTGAAAGCAAGAGCCTTAACGTACATTACTATCAAGCAGTTGTGAATGACTCCTTTGCTGGATTTGCCTACCGATCTACTTGTTGACACATTTCAGATACAGATACATTTCAGGTCCAGAACTTGATCAAAATCAGAATTCCCTCACAATTTTGGGGCAACCCCTCTCAGAGCTCTAGTTTTGTTCTGAGCATGTGCTTGTAAGTATAATAAGTCAATGAAGTGATGGATAGGGGATTCAAAGAGAAATGTATAGGAGAGATCTAAGGGGAAAAAAAAACCTTCCCAAAATTTCTGTTCTGTGTTTTCGCCACAGCACCTCCCTTTTTATGATCCACTCCCAAACCTGTAGCTCACCAGAGACGTCTGCAAGGTTAGAATAGTCTTTGTGAAAATCTCTTGATGCCATTGTAACTTCACCTACTTCCCAGCAACCTGACTACACTAGGGCAGGATTGCTAACAAATCCCCATAATTGTTTTCACTGGCCCACTGTGATAAGTGAACCAAGCAGATGAAAGGAAATTATATGAAGTATTTTGGGTTGTCTTCACCAGTCTGTAGCCTGATTCCCCTGCTTTTCCTCTACCTCATGGGTTGGGAGATTTGAGGAAGTGAGCTGAGGTGGAAAGTGAATCTTTACTTTCTTGATTGTGTGAGGAGCTTGTGTGGAGGGTCCTTTCTAATCACAGATGTTTGGGAAAAAAGCTCAGTTCAAGTCTGCGTAGTGTCAAGTTGCTCCTAAGGACTGTTGAACAGCCCTAGTTTTGTAATAGATGATGAAAGAATAAAAGTTGTGTGTTTATTGGTCTTTTTCTTTTTTTTTCTTTAATACAGTTTAAAAGTACAACTTGCTTCCCCTTGAGCTTCAGGACATGGAATAGTCCCAGATAAAATAGTAAGTTTCACAGAAGTTTGTTTTTCGTATCAGCCAGCTAGGAACAGTCTAAAATTAATAGCCATTAGGAAATGTACTTACAGAGATGTGTAGTGAAGTTCAGAAACAGCTTGATCTCTTTTTCCAAGTAGGATTTTGTAGCACTGGGAGCAATGCAACAAATCCAAACAAAATGTAGGAAGAGGATACACTGCTTTTCACTAATTTATGACAGTCAGTCAATAAACAGGATCATCACTGTTCCTTTGCAAGGCTTTATGAACAATTTGAATGGTCTTGAGTCTACCTAACAGAGAGCAGCAGTCCACATCATCTGGTTCACAGATTTATCTCCTTGAAAACAAATTTAACTGAAACAGTTTCCTTTAGATCTTGACATGGAGGGTGTCTACAACACCGCGTGTGGTTCTCTGTCTCTGTTGTGTCCTGTGTAGGATGTATAAATTCTACATGTGACTTCTCACCACCACTGAGTAATAGTCTCTGGCAATAACATGTTAGCATTGCTTTCCAGTCACTAACTCTTATTATTGTACTGCAGAATGAGAAAAGGACAGGATAGTCCCCATCTTGGGTCAGGACTTCCGATGCCAGTAACCAAACACCTGTCATTAACTAGGCTGGGATGAACTTACGAATTTGCAGGTACCTGCAATGTGGATGAGAGTCAGAATGCTTTAAAAATACAAAAATAAAATATATGCTTTGATATATGCATTGCAGAAGTAAAAGTCATATATACCTTTTGCTGCATTTACAATTAGTTGCAGAGATGTATATAATAATATAATAGACCTGTTGGATGTACCTTAACTGCACTATTAAAAACCTTATATACTGTACATCCACTATTTCGCAAGCAATCCATAGAGCATCTGAAGGCCTGTAATAGCGATCATAAAAACTAATAATAAAATATGTAAAAGAGAAGCTACCATGAAAATTTCAGAGGAAAATGATGAGCCGTGTGTTTTAGATGAAATAGCTTACATGTATGTTATGGTGTTATTAACATTCACTTAATGATTTATTGAAAAGATGCATTTAAGGGTTAGGTAACCTGACGGGTTAATGCACTAGCTTTTCACATCAGAAGAATGAAGTCAAATTTGATTTTGGCTGTGAGCTGGGGTTTGGTAGGTTCCACTTCTTAATGAATTTTTCAAGCAGCAAAACTATGATAGAGTTTGGTATAATTAATCAGAATTAACCTTTCCTGCACAGGAGGAATCCAGGAAAAGTGTATCTGAAGCCACGAAAGAGGTTGCAATTGAAAAGCTGAATTGCAAAGCTTCTATCTGACCAATTACGCCTTTAATGTTATTAAGCAAATAAAAAGTAATTCACTGAGTTGCTGCTTTGAGCATTATTCTAGAGGCAGTAATGGACTGGTGATAACAGACGGCCCTTTTTATCATTAACTGAAAGACCAGGGGATGCGATTATCTGTAATTACATACACATCTCACTGTGCAGCACCATGAAGAGATCCCAAGCCAACCCCAGGCTAGCTAGATCCAGCACTTTCGGATACGTATACTCTTGTTTAGGTTCATGCGCCCATTCTGGGAAGTAAAGCTAAACTCTGTCTACCATCTCTGTTTGGCACTGCACTGTCCTGTGTTAGACACACTTGCCTGATTAGTGCCTCTGCAGGAATTTCTTCTACAGGGCTGAAATGCACCACTGTAAACCAGCGGTGACTCCAGAAGCTAATTTAACTGGTTTCTTTAAAATTTAACTGTTTAAATTTAACTGGTTAACATTGGTAAACAAACAGCTTTCGATCAGTAACCGTGCTTTTCACTGTCTTAACACTAACCTTTTTCTTCCCACTAGCTTTTTGCATCAGTCTTTCGGTGCACGATAGCAGAAAGTCATCGTGGATCTACCATTGCCATAGCTGTAGTATGAAACTTTCTTTTAATGATCAGGGATACAGTTCTGCCCCTGGCTCCCCAAAGTCAAGCTAACCAGCCTCTTGCCTACACACAAGAACTGTACCTGCTTGGAGTTTGAATCAGCAGAGTGCCTGAGACCAACTCACATGCACAGAAGCTGATTGATGAAGCATGATGCATCCCTTAATTAAGCAGAAGCTACTAATAAAAATGAACTTACTGGATGATTTGTGTGATTCTTGCAAGGCAGCCATATGTGCTGCACACTGGTAGTGGGAAAGGGTGGTATGCAGCTGATGCTGAGAAACTACAAAAGAGGAAACTTGTTAAGAGAGGCAGTTTGGGTGCTGTCACTATTCAGGGCAGTCCATAATTAATGCCTTCCTCGCTTATCCTTGCTTCTGTGATAAGTTGTCCTCTCCTCCCTCTCTGCACCCTTTCAGCATTAGTCCTTGCCGTCGCTGCTGCTCCCACGATATCTATTTTTACTTCTTCTTTAGCTGTGACTGCAGCATTTGGGGGGATAAAATTCCTTGAATCTGCACAGCTGTTCCCTTTCCTGTGAGCTATAAACATGTGTTTGTCTCAGCAAACCTTCACAACAGTCAGGGTCCAGATGCCTCTTCCTGTGCTTGTCTACAACACTTCACTGCAGCATTTTCCTAGGGAGCTGGAGTAGGAGCACGCTTGGAGGGTGGGATCAGAAGGAGGCTCCTGGAAGTCATTCTCTGGGCCATTGGCCAGCTGCCGTTGGTCTGCCTAGGTCTGCTGTTCACCTCTTGAAGACCCAAACTGGTTTTAGTAAGATGGTACAACCTCGTAGGGTTGCATTGCCAACTAATCAACTAAGTAACAGCCTAGAGGTCAGGATGTTGTGAAAACGTGGCAACATCTTTGTGGTTACTGTCCATGATCCACAAGAATTCCTGCTGCGAGCCAGAGATACGAGCACAGAATTTAAAGGGAGAAGTGATGTGTGACGCTTGTATCCTCAAGCTCCCCACTCCATATGTCTGAGAATTAAAACATTGCTTCCAGATGTACGTTCCTTTAACAGGCTGAAGAAAACTGACTATTTCACCTCATTTGCTTGGGGGACATGATAATGTTTTCATGCAAATAAATATTCTTTTTCTGCAATTGTCCACAGTGAAAAATAGCAAAGAAATCCCTTCTTCAATATATTCATTCAACTTTTATTAAAACCAAGCTGGAAATGAGTGGCTAGGCAAGAGTCCTCTATGAAAGGAACATGAATTTAGCACAAATCAACAGAGTCAAACCTTAGAAAAGAAGCAAGTCTCCTACCAGGAGACATAACAGGAATGTTGTGCGTAACATATGTGATACAGTCCTTCCGTTCTGCTGAGCACAGCTAAGAGTGCAGCTACAATGTTCAGTTTCCGATGCCACCTTTGAGAGAGATGTAGTGCTAATAAAGGGAAACTAAATGATCAGAAGTCTAAATGAGAAGAAAATGAAAGAACCGGGATTGCTTGGTACAAGAAAAAAAAAAATAGCAGGGAAACATAGGAGTGATCTTCTTTTTGTAAAAGGCACCTGGTTAAAAAAAAAATCAAAAATAAAATAAGCTTTTCTCCATGCCCTTGGTCAATAGAACAAAAAATAACAAGTTTAAATTGGAGCAGTGGTGATTCAGAGTTAAACATTAGGAAAAACTTTCAAACAACAAGGATAGTTAAACACCAGAATAGATTGCCTAGGGATGTTTTGGAATCTCCGTGATTGGAGCTTTATAAGAACAGGTTAGACAAACATCTGTCAGGAATGATTTAGGTATAGTTGATCTTGCCTTGGGGTAGGGGGATGAACTAGACGACCTCTAAAGGTTCCTTTCAGCCCTCTTTCCTATGATTCTATAAAAAATACACGAAATGATTGCATGTAGAATTGAGTTTGGCACCTTTTAGTAAATCTCATTGTTTCTGCTTTTCTGTTGTTTGCTTTGCAGCTCAGCGGTGCTGAAGACTCCAGGTTTCAACAAGAATCTTAAAAAGCTGTTTGATGCCAAATAGTGCTCTGGTTCTTTTACACTGTTACATTTAATTAGGGTTTCTAATTAATCTTCTCTGTGTATTACACTATATCCAGCTATCAATGTTAATAAAATCTTTGCTTAGTTTAAAGACTCTCTGAAAGTTTTCATTTGGAAAGTGAGACCATCTGGCCTCTTTACCTCACTAGGATTAGATTCTGGGTAAAGTGTACTCCATCTGTTTCTGAGATTCATGTACATATTACACAGGAATGTGTGTTGGGACAAGGCAAAGGAGGGATTTCATTGCCAAGATAGCTGAAATACAGTCAGATCTGTCTAGAGAATCTCTTTGATATTCTTGAGGAAACAAAAAAGCAAATTTCCTTAACGTCTCTTCAGAGAAGGGTTGTTTATTGCTTCCCACTGTGTAAGGTGAAGTCTTCCACTGAGGCTATACCTCAATCCTGAACATATTTAGTATAAAATATTGAAATAGTAATCCTTGTTTTACACTGGGGTTCCCAAGAAAGATTCTTCAGCCTACCTTGGGTATTTCTGAGGGGTCCCCAACAAAGGTGTAATACTGGGAGCTATGGAACTGTACTGCAGGCAGACAGTACAGCAGTGCAGAACAAGCCCACGTATTTAAACGCAGTTAGTGAGCTAGGATGAGCTCAGTCCCACCTGCTTGTTCATTCGTTCATATCCCCGTAGCAACCCATGTATGGCGTCTGGCACCTCCTTGACTTTATTAAATAGGCAAAGCAAATGCCTTGATTTACTAAACAAAGTACAGTATGTTTTGCAGGTGGGAATTTTGGCAGTTGTAATGCCTCCCCAGCTGTGGTTTATAAGGTGACTTTTTAAAATGACCGTACATCCAGAGGACTAGATTTCCCAGTCTTCCTCCCTTAATCTGTATTTGGAGCGACCTTGTGGTTGAAGCCTCTGTAATCCGGGTTCTGTTCCAGCCATAGCACACGCTTCCTCTCAGCCTCTGCCCTCATCCTGTTACTTAAAGAAGACATAAAGTGGTTATGGGGCAGTCACACCCAATCACCTAACTAGCAACAGATGCTTATTTTATCATTTTAGGCTCATGCCCATCTTTCTGTTCTGGTTTGGGTTTGGTGCTATTAAAAAGATCCTGCCCATATGAAATTTTGGGTCAGCCATAAGTTTCAGTCCATCACTGGGTGAAGATCAGGGAGAACAGAACATTTTCCATAGCATTTTGATCAGAACAAATTGTAAGGTTTCAATGCTATTGAATTTAAATCCTATTTCTGATTTGACCTTGCACAACAAACTATACATGGACATATAACAGGAATATCACGTATCCAGACCTTTTTATCCAAATTCATTTGCCATAGTCAAAAGATTGTATGCATGGAATAATGCCACATCCTGTTGGGTTCTCATCCTTCTTGACTAAAACCCACGGAGACAAAAGATGTGCAAAAAGGTCTGAACATTAAAACCACTTCATTAAAAATTACCATAGGTATGTGGAATTTCTTCTTTTTTAATGTGTCCTGGTTTTGTTCATGTGTTGTTTAAAAAAACCCAAAAAGCGGAAGGAGAGTTTCGAAAGAGATAAATATGACAATTTGGCTCCTGGATGCAAAGAACCATTAGCTACAACTTAGCTTCCTTAGCGTAGCCATTTAGAACCTCGAGTAGATAACAGTGACTTTCATTGATACTGGCAGATTAATGGGGCCATCATTAAAAAAGAGCGAAGTGGCCTTGATCAATGTTTTCAATGGATGAGGTACACACTTGCTTTCCATCAATATCAGACATGCATCACTACTTTTCCTGCCTGTTCTTTTTTTGAGAAAAGATATAAATTGTGACCAAGGGAAGACTAGCTCTTTTTTTTTTTTTTGAGGCTCCCTGCTATAGTTTTTGATGGAACAGACAGAGATCTGCACAAAAAATTTGCTCTGCTCCACACCTGCCTCTTTTCTGATAGGTTCCACTTCAGGTCCCTAAATAAAGGTTTGGATTATTTGGGCACCAATAGTGCCATTTCATATTTTGGAAAAAACCAACACAATACTTTTCTTTGACACATGAAAATACAGATTGTATCCGTCTTAGAATCCATCATTGAGTAACAAATATAAGCAGGCTTCATTATTGGAAAGGAAATCACTAGGATCACAAGGATAAACAGATTATTTTCAGCTTCCAGTTCCAGCTGATGACATAGAATTAACATTTCACTTTCTCTAACACTGTTGTTCAGGTGTACTTTTTAAAGTCAGCTCTGTCAAAAATAAAAAAGTGTAAGGATATCCAATTTTGCAAACACTTTCAGCAATGCATCAAAGGCTTTATGACGGAGAGCTATAAAACATGTACCTCCTACCTCTGAGGTTCCAGGTGTGGTAGCAAACAAACAGCTTCAGAATAACCCTAGTAAACCAAGGCAGCCAGCTGGGTTAGGCCCACAGCTGGGACCCTGACCAGTGTTAAGCCCATCACTCTTCTGACTTACTTCCCTCCTCAGCTGGCAATTTATTTTCCCCTTCAGCTTGGTGCCCCATCACAGTCCCTCTCCCAAGGAGCAAAACACACTTTCTGCATTAAGTCGCTTGTGTGCTGCATATAATGCAAGGCTCTTGTATTGGTCTTTTCTGAACTAAACTATTACACTGCCTATTGTGTAAAGCTGTGTTCTGGCAGATAAGTTGCTAATGCTTATTGAAATATGGAGCTATGCTATCTATCTACACTGTTCTTCTATGTATTTTGGAGTACAAATTGACTTCCACTATATTTTAGAGTACAAAATTGTCTGTACAGAAGTTGAGAAGAACTGAAGAGATATGCATATGAAGCAATTGAGCAGTGAATGGTCCCCATAATCCTATTTTGTCAGTGCACTGGTGTCCTCTGAATGCCATTTCAAACTACACCTTTCATTTTGATTTTCAGTTACTTGTAAGTCCTCTTACATCCCAGGCATGTTTGGATTTGCATTAGGACAAATATTCTAAAACTACTCTTGTTGTCTACTCAGGAACCTGCTGGACATGACGAGGGGAGAATTTCTATTTTAAATCTCTCTTGTAAAGTCTTTTTTTCTGTTTATAAAGTTTTGAGTACTTTTAAAGTCCTTTTGCCCTCTTTAATTACTTTGTCTTGTCAGAGAAGATGACTCCGTTGTTTCTAAGGTTATTCACTTATAAATTCTGCATAGAAAGTGCCAAGACCTATCCCCCTAGTCCTTCCTTCTAACTTCTAGATAGCAATAAAATACTTAATATTTGAATTGATTTGCTAATTCTATGCGACAATCTGAGTAACAGATGTATCAGCTAAATGTGTTCTTGCTGTGAAGAGCCAGTTTATCAACATATTTTCAGAAAACAGCATGGCCAGATTCCTTTTATCAGTGTAAAAACTGGGGCAGCCTCCTAGTTTTCAAGCTCAACAGAAGGTGAGTAGTGACTTGTTCAAGGTGAATCTTTTCTCAATCTATCTTTATGTACACATAATGAGGAGCAAATCTGAGTCTTTCAAATTTCAGCTGTTTATATGAGCTTTTCATATTTATAATAGAATCTGAGATTCCTGAGAAAAAGAATTCTCAAGAATCATTGACACAGACATTGTTATTTTCTTCCCAAATGGACATAAATCCACAGTTTTTGAAAAAGTTATTAATTCCGTCTAGCCGCTGGACTCTGACAAAAATGCATGAATAACAAAATTATAACAGTAAACATTCACAAGCCTGAAACACAAGTTTCAATTTTTCTAAATTCTTAAATTGTCAGAACAATTTTTTTAACCCATGTTAAGACAATCAGCTTTGTAAAAAACTGTGCTTACTTTCTTTGCCAATTCTTTAGCTGCTCTTAAAAAAGCTATGATGAAAGAATGCATTTTTCCAGCTTGAATGCCTTCAGCTAGTGCAGCTTTGAAAATCTTTTGCATCTGAACACCGTCACGAGTTTGTCTGTATCAGTCAGATGTATGAAGAGTGGAAGCAAAGACCAGTGAAAGGTGAGCATGTCCTGTTGAAATCTGCTGATATCGGAGCAATCATTATCGAAGAAGAGCCAGACGAGTGGAAGAAGGTGATAGGAGACAGAAATAGAGATACCTGAAAGAGCCAGATTTTACACACTTCACTGCTGGGAATCCCAGAAGATAATATTGTGGGAGAGATTTGCAAAAATTGTAACACTCTGTGAACTCAAATAAATTGTTACTGTACAAACCCTCACACAGGCCTGCCCTTACACATAGCTTCTAAAAACCTCCCACAAAAGGGCTATGTTTGCACAATGTGCCTCGTTGCCTTCTTCAGGACAAATGAGTAGACCTGCCAGAAACCTTTCCAGCCAGTGGAGAGCCTCTCCCAGTCCAGATGCAGTGATCTACCAAGTTGCTACTGAGCAGGAAATCACCTACCACATGCTGCCCCTAACAAAGCTACAAATTTCTAAGTACATGCATGTGGAACTATTGTGGCACTGTGAAGTTCCCAGCTGACCATAGATTTATAATTTTTTTCTTTGTTATCATGAAAGAGATGTAAGTGGGTTAAATATTGATGCAGCAAAGCCACCTTGTCCTTTTAGCTATGATTGTATTGGAGGAGGAATCACGCAGTCTTCACTGTCAAAATACAATATTAAAAACAGAGACCTGCACTTGAAAATCTTTCAAACATCTTAAACATTGTTATTACACTTCTTATAATATAGGTGATTTCATCTCAATGCATAGTGGCTGTGAAGAATTAAATAAGCAGAAGGATATATTTTACAAGAAGTGAAATACACCATCGCTGTTTTCACATTACTAGAATATGCTAGTGGTTAAATGGAAATAAAAACTTCGGAGCAACAGGAGCAAATATTGCTGGTTTTTTAACAAGAAACATATCTTGTTATTGTAAATGGTTAGATCTCACCATTTGATTATGCATTTATAAAGTATAAAGTCATCAAAAACCTTTCCTGATTCTTGGTGTTCAGCAACAGCTGTGAGATATATGACCATGAATAGAAATGAATGAGAGCTAAATCATGTGTTAATCATTTCCAGAACTAGGTCAAACATAAGCTCTCTCTTGATGCTTACAGACACAGCTGTCTGTCACGGTCATCCTCTTCAACTGTCATTAGACTACAAGTGACGAACTAACAAGTTGCAGGAGCTGGGGCACCAAGCATCTACGTGAAAAGTGGTCTCCGTCAGAATTCCTGCCTTCTCGGGGCAACAGTTCAGAATTTCCAGTTCATTCCTTACCACAGAGATGGGGCTTTGAGTCACCACCCTGTAGATTAAGAGCGATTGCCATTACTGGCTTGCATAAAGCAGAGCGTGACTCACGCCCTTGCCCAGAGTAGTTCTTTCTCTTTTTTTCCTGTTGAAGCCTGGATAAAATGTTCCCATTACCTGCAGTATATGTCACTGGCTAGATTTCATGGAGAAGATTGTTTCTATGATTCTTCCAGTCACTACTTGCATTGCTTGTTTGCCCTGGTTCTTAAACACGTTGTAATGTCTTTTCCCTTTTTAATTAATTTCTTTTTCCTTTAGATTTGTGCAGCAGTAGCAGCACAGAAGGGTCTCTGTTCTGAACAGGGCACAAGAACCCTCTTGTGAAACCATAACAATGTCTATCCTCACAACAGACCCCCCTCACAAAAGAAAAAAAAAAGTGCTGGGCAGGGATCTGGACAAGTTTTTAGATGTATAGAGTCTAGTGCTTTTCTGTATCTACTTTAACACTGGAACAACTATGTACTTCAGTGGAGTTGTAGCTGATCATATTGATTGTAAATTACTTTGGAAACAAAGCCTAGCAATATGGATAGTTTAAGTAATTATCTGGACTAAGGAGGACTTAAGGATGAAATTTAAGTTTTAGAAAATATAGTTATCGTTAAATTGATATATTCTGAATGGGATTAAGATATAAGCTGTTCGGTCAGACCAACGGTTGCAAAATATTCATGTTTATGGCACTGTCATATGTGTGTTCAAGGGACTGTGAAGAAATCACAAAGACCTTTCTGTTCCAAAGAAATGTTTAGGTGTTGTTTAAAAGCCTGCTGCTTCAGAATACTCCATTTGCTCAGTTGTCTGGAGCAAAAGATTGATGGCAAACCAATTCTCACCTCATCTGCAGATGGCAACACTTTGTGGTGGAGGAGATACAGGAACTTAAGAGGGAAAGAAATCTTACAGACACGAATTTCTTAAAGACTTGAGCTTTTTACTCCCAATTGATATTTAACTAGTTTCTGTCAAGGGTTTTTTTATGCCATTATTAGCATAAACCAGAGGTATCCTATCCTGCAGGGGAAATGGAACAAGTGGAAGGAAAAAAGCAAAGATCAAGCAGAGAGACAAAACCCAGAGGGTGAATGACTCCTGGTAGGTACACAGGAATCTCACCTATCTAGCACACAGCTTTGGAAAACAGGGAAAATGAAGCCAGCAAATGTCATCTGCAGTAATGAGAGACCCATGTCAGAGGCTGTTTGGTCAGTGGCTGAAACACCGCTGACTATGTGTTCTTATTCAAAACCACTAGGTATGTGTGAGATTATTATTGCTGCAAAAACATAAAGTATGGGCAGTCTGTTTCATATTTTTTACATACTATGCATATTTTCTCCTCTTAACAGTGATTCACCCGCCCAGATGTTGGTCAAAATACCGATGAGAGAAACCAAGAGTAATCCTACTCAAGGGAGAGGAGTTACATTAAGGGCACATTAAAAGAAAGTTTAGCACCTATTTTGCTTGTGTATGAGTGGTCACAAATTTACAGTTCTACTCCTTTCTTTCTTTCTTTCTTTCTACACATCTCTTACCACTGAGTAGCTCAGATTTTTATAAATCTGGAGAAGAGATGATAAACTGGAAGAACAGTTGTCAGTAGAGAACGATATGGTGGAATCAAATGAAGCATGTGGACACGGAATCACCACAATACCATGCTACAAACTTAAAAAGTGAGAAGGTAGCTAAACCTGGCCTCACCTTCTTCTCGCAATGGTACACAGGGAGCATGTCTTTCTAATGTATAAGCACCGTACCTCTTTAAAAACAGAGTCATTATGAGATAAGCATGTACAGGCTGCAATTGCAAGTGCCCCTTATTTGTACCACGAGCAGACATACAGAATATATACAGTTGGGTTTTTGATGTTGAATATCTTGACCCAAAACAAAAACAACCTTAACTTTCAGTAGACAGCATAAAGTAATTAAGAGTAAGAAAGAGGATTCAGTTTGGGATAATGCTAATCTAGTTTATACATGTCATTAGCTGTTATAATAGTCTAAACTTGCATTTGAGGATGCTATCATGGCACACAGACAATAGCACCAGTGAATGGATTTTTTTTAAACTGTTATATATGTGGAGTCTCAATGTTTTTCTTGAAGTGCCTGAGTGATTTATCTCAACAGATTTCTGCACTTAGGGATTTCTTAACCAAAAGATTCTCAAAGGAAGCAGTTTAATGCAAACTCTCAATATGTCACATTTTGGCAGTGATTGCTTAATGCAGCAGTGCACTAATGAATTGCTCCACTGCATCCTCTGATCATGAATATGAATCGGAGTACTATAAACTGAACTCAATGTACTGGTAAGTGACTGTATCTGATTGTGCCAGCAGTCAGATGATTTTCTCATTAATGAGCCGAACTATTAAAAGATGGAAGAATACAAAGCCAAGCCAGCTTTGCATTGTCTGAGCTTCTTTGCTGACATTTTTCTAGACCTACCAGAAACCTTTGACAACTTGTGAATGAAAATTTACCAAAAAAATAGTTTTGTGAATGCAGTTAAGACAAATAAAAGCTTCAGGCTTCAGTTTCTGATTACAGGGGTGTGACTCCTTTGTGGTTGTAGCATTTCTGTTTTAGTATGGGGTAATCCAGATTTTACAATTAAGGAATTACATACATTCTCTGCTTTTCAATCCCCGCTATTCTGAGTATAGAGGCCCATGGCTGCCAGCAAAAACCAGAACTACTCGTCTTTCTAACAAACTTGACTATGCAGAACTAAATTAATTCTATTGAGGACCATGGATTTATGAAAGGCATGGTGCAAACACATCCTTTGGAATAATAGTAAACAGAAATATTTTTAAAAATCTTCATGCTTTCAGAGTCTTATTCAAAGTCAAGCATTGGTATGTCAAACTCCATTATTGTTTACAAGCATCACCATTTTGCTTTTTAGTTTAAATACGGCCACATCTCAGCTGAGACAACTTCAGTACAAGTCCAGAATGAGGCACCTAGATCAGTTGCAGAGTCCCTAACGGTTCTAGACCTCTGCTCCTATAGAAATGTGAAGGGTAGCTTATTTAAGGAAAAAAAAAAAAAAAAAAAAAAAAAAAAAAGCTCTTGCTTGAAAGCTACAGCATCACAGTTGGACTAGAGAAGTGTAGAGTAAATCTGTGGGCAACACTATTATAGCAATTCTGCCTCTAGAGGGCATTACAAGCTAAATGTTTTCTCCGACAAGTGTTGAGAACATCTTGGATCAACCCCGAAGGCAGTTCTTAAATTACCTAAATTAAGAGATTTTTCTGCGTATACAACATCAGCTATATAGGAGTCAAACAAAATTACTGGGCAGCAACACTGAAGGTTCCTTAATCCACTGAGTAACAGCAGAGAGATTCGGTAAGAAAAGATGTTACCAGACATTTTCTAATATCCCTGAAACTTCTCATGATGTGAGATGTTGTGAGCAACTTTTAGGACATTGCTGTTCCATTTTAATGACATTGCCTGCATCCTTTGTATGAGTGCTGTGATCCCCAGTGGTGGTTAAACCCGAAGATCATTGGTTATTAGCATAGAAGCTTTGAATGCTTAGCACCTGGCATGTAGGCCAGTATATTTGCTGTAGAAATAAATAACATTATTGTTTGACTCTTTCAAGACCTATGATCTATACAAACTGTTCGGATATCAGTGGACATCAAAGTATTATGTTCCAGGCTTTTTATACATTAGACAAAGATATCTAAGTGACGTATCAGAGATACTCGGTTAGTGAGCTGGTATGACAGGTTCTTCCTGGAAAGTGCTGTTTCCTAAAGGTATTTGATAAGCTCCTTCAGCCATGCAGCATGAAAAAGCCCAAGAGTAATTTTTTTCCCCTGTACATGTGGATTAAATCAGTCCAAATCACAAAAAAAATATTTGTGTTTCTGTGGCTGAAAAGCAAGGATCATGCTTGTCTTGCTGCATGCTGAAGGCCATATTTTGTTATCGCAGAAAACAGCAAAGAGGTCGCTTTGGTATAGTTTGGCTGTTTATGTTTTAATATTCACATTTGTTCAAATATAAGTGACTGAAATACATCTAATGGGGCAATTAGGGTAATTACTCTTCTTTTACAGAAGACTGATACACAACTTCTTATATTTGTCTATCTCTCTGGCATCACAGTGATTCTTTTTGATTTTTCAATACTGCTGTGAGTAGTTTGCTAAATGTCATAGCCAACTACATTTCCAAGAGGCTACATAACTTGCAGATTCATCAAGATCCATGAGTCCATTTCAAATTTTCGGAGGGTTCCTTTCCCAGTGCCTCTATCTATACCCGTTCTGTGTGTTAAGAATTTATACTGCGAAAATAGATTGTAACATCACCTATGAAACAGAAAAAAATCTTCTCTAAAGTACACACCATTCAGTATTGGAATGTCATAAACCAATAATTTTATTTTATTAATAAGGAAAACCTACAGTAAATAAAATATTAAAAATACATTACTCAAATATATTACAAAAAGTAATTTGATAATTAAAATTGATATGGTAAACTACATCAATAAGAAAGATAAACAGGAGTAAAGTAAAATCACACAATCACTTAGTGTTTATATTGATAGACTGGTTACATCATTATCAAAATTCTTACTGTCTTGTTCACTACATTATTGCAGTGAATAAAAATATCAAAATTTTAGTTTTAACTGGCTTTGGATAAAAACTGTAAGTTTGCTACATGCAAACATTTTGATTTAAACAAGAGAGCAAAACGAAACTTTGCCAGATGGACACATTCACTTGCTTGCCATAGAGGATTACCGAAGGGAAGTGGTAGTCTGTCCCAGAGTCACAGAAATTAGACCCCAGGGCTAAAATTTTTCTTTTTTCTCCTTTCCTATACACTGCAGTGTTGCTAGCAATCACTTCCAAATTATTTTTTGAATTGTTCATGATGTCCAATTCCTCTACATAATAAAAACTTACTGGTGTCCCTTGCGCTATATTACGTATTCTGAGCTTCTTTTGTGATCAAGGGAGTCGAACAAGACTGGGTTCTTAAATTATTACTAGCTGTTCCTTTTAGTATTGAGAGTTTTCTCTACCAGCCTCATCCATATGTAGAAAAAATGTAGGGGCAGGTTCTCTAGTCCAAGCTCACAAAGGTTCCTGGATTGTGCAGCATCTGGATGGGAGTTAAAACTAAAAAAAAAGTCAAGATCCATCGAAGTTTCAGAGATTGATGTGCTTTTATATTTAAATATATATTCAAGCTAATCCTCTGTTAATTCTCTGCATGTGTTTACATGCAGTTTAGGAAAGCCTCTACATAACGGAAGAATTGGTAAATGTACTGAATAAGTGCTGAATGTACTTAACGAGAAATTAAAGGATTCTGGGACTATAGTGTGGTCACACAAGTTTGGATGTTATATGCTCAAGAATGACATAAATTCTGTGTGAACTCCAGTTAAATAAAAGTATTGGACTCCCTATGAAATATAATTGGGAAAAGAATCTCAAAACCCAAACCTTGCAGGTAATATGGTTGCTACTTTATTAATTTTGTAGGTGCTTATTTAGCTAATGAATGAACAGATCTGTTTTTCTGCAAGAAGGTGTCTGGCAAGTAGCTAGCTGCTTAGAATTCTACAGAAACTTTTTTTTTTTTTTCTGAAGAGGGGGACAAGTGTGTGTGTATCAAACAATTAAAATTAGAAGTGTTGGTTTTAACCTCCATCTGTGCTCCAGACCCTTAGATATGAGCACTGCCACCAGTGCAGTACAGGCTGCACAGTGGGCTTTGTTTTGTCCTGGGGTCAGAGATACTGAAAGGAAAAAAGAGAAAGAAAGATTAATCTGATAAAGGCATTGCTATTTCTAATCGGACTGATGGGAAACTGTGGTATGAAGTTAAAGAGGTAACACAGGGTGAATTACTGTGATGAACTACCTTAAAGCTGAAGCAATCAAATTGATAGCTCTCACATATAAAAATTACTGAAGCATCTTTATTCATCAACAGTTTTGCACAAATGTCTCATGTTCAATCCCTTCCACGAACAACTAAAGCACTCTGATACATTTGATCAGATTAAATCTTATCGGGGAGACTCACTGAGGTGGCTGCTTCTCACTTCCCAGAGTTAATTTCTCATTGCCATGCAGAAGAATAAACTTTTCAAAGCCTGAAAATGACAAACTCCAAAAAGTAACAACAGTACGGGCCGGTGCCTGCACTAGTAACCTACTGTAATGGAATTGAAAGTGCTCTTGCTCTTGCGTATGATAGCAGCAAAACTTCTTCACTAGGCTGACAGTTGAAAACCTGCAGAAGTGAAGTTTGTGACTCCTCGTTCAGAAAGTATTCGTAGAAACAGACATCTCATGGATGTTTTCTGCACATTTGTAGGGGACAAAAGAATCACATAACAAAATTCAGCAATAAAAACCCCTACTATTGAGTAACAGATAAACAGATATATTTGATTCAAATGTAGTCAAATGATATGAAAAGCAAACATGGTATCCTCAAAAATTCAGCATAAAACTCCTGTAAAAAATCATTCACACGATTTTAAGAATTAGCTTATGATTTGCTCTTAAGAAATGCTGAAGTCTTTCCATGATGCTGAATTCTTTGAGTCTTTTGAAGTTAATGGGCTCAGCTGAGTTAAGATACTCAATATTTTGCAGGATTGCTTGGTAGTGAACACAGCAAACAAATATCAGGTTTGTGTGATCAAATGAGTTCTTTGCCAAGCATCACATGATTATGTACCCACATATCAGTCTGCTTAACATGGGACTAGGAGTAAATACACAGCTATTGATAAAGAAAATTCAGTGGATATAGAAAAACTGATCTAAGGTGTATATGTTGTCAGAACCTTATTTTTTCAACACTGATGTTATATCACCCACAGAAGAGCTAAAAAGATTTAAAATAGTATCTTCCACGTAAATAGCCTATCCTGTCCTTCTGAAGAGTTGGATCAGTATTTAAAAAGGATGTATACTAACACTGAAAGTGATGAACAACAATGATGAACCAGATATGTTATAGTTGTGACAAAAAAAACCCAGATGTAACTTTAAAACTTTTCTCTTTTTTTAGTGTTAACCTCACTTACAAATCTGTAATAAATACAATGTGATTCCAAGTTCTTTTACTTGATTACTCTGGTTTTGTATCCTAAAGGATTTACTTTAAATAAAAAGTAGCATTTTCAGAAATCATTTTCCTAAGATAATACTTTTTTTTTTTTTTTTTCAAAACCACAAAATTATTTTTTTTTTATAAATCTTGGAAACTCTATTGCTTAAAAATCAAGCAAAATCAATTAACACTACTTCAGACATACATCACTTTACAGAAATAGTACTTTATGGGACATTCAGTCAACATACTGCTATGCATTTACTGAAATCCATTTATTGATTACTTATAAGGTGTCATATTGTGTAGTTTATGGGACAATTACACTATTTGCCCAGTTCTGGAGTAAGTTTTTCCAAACTTTTCGAAGAGAACAATTGATGGTAACACTGTTTGAAAGTCCTAAAGAAATAAGAGAGACAAAAAAAAAGTGTTAACTTTGGTTTTCATGGTTTTACCTTTTATTTAAAGGTATTTTAGAGCTTTAAATATTGTCTTCTAGTTACATTTCATTAAATGAGTTAGAACGCAAATTATGCAAGATAATGTATATGAAACATACATTTTTACTTCATAAGTACATTACTTTGAAGAAGAACACAAGAATTGATTGATTTAACTGCAAGCAAATATGTATTTCAAACTCTAAGTAACTATAGGCACTGCAAAACTATAGGCGCTACTCCAAAACTTAAATTTTATAGTCTTTGGCAAATCACTGTATACGAAATTGCATTCTCCTCCCTGGCAGCCAGCTAGGTTAAAGACAGCAAGATATCCTTGCAATATTTTAACTTTTCTACCTTGTTTAACATTAAAACATGGATATTAAATCAGCTTCATGAGAAAAGGTAAAAAAATTAATATATATTAAATAAGTATTAGTGGCAACAAATTGATTAGGAGTTCTGGTAAGAAAAATACAAGCAGGGTTATTCCTGAACTTGTTTTTTCCAGGAAAAGTTCTTGGTTATTACATTCAATTTTTTAAAATGCAAATGCTTACAAATCTAAATTGAACAAGAGAAATGCAAGTAAACCTGTGCCTTAAGAGTACAATGTGAATATAGCCAACAAACAAGAAAGTAATATAGGCTAAGTATTCTAAACACTACTGTGATCTAGCTTCTTACTAATAAACACTCATGGTAAATGATTAGCAAGTCCATGGTGTTCAAGATCAAGATTTTAAAGCACTCTTAATAAAATAATTTTCTTTGACCCCAAAATACTGGGAATAGTATCAGCAATATGAAATATTTGTTTTGCATTAAAATAATTTTCCCTTTCTGAAAGTAACATACCACAGATGAATTATCAGCTTTCCAGGATCTGATGATTAATTTTTAAGAAAGAAGTTGGTCTGAACACTTTCTACTATTTTCTATTGCCAGCATGATGCTCTGTGAAAGTGCATGGAAATGCAATGTCTTCATAAAAATGTCTGAGGCCATGAGTAATGAAAGCTAAAATTTTTACCTTTTCAACACATTTCACAATTTGAAAGGTTTAGTTTTCTCTTAAAAACAGATTTTTTATTTTATTTTTATTTTTATTCTGAAAAATGACGTGAAGCAGAAGTATCATTCCCTGGATAATTTAGATTTAGCTACTTCACAGACCACAGTTCAGCTGAATCTCCATAAACAGACGGAGCAACTACGACTTCTGGTAAGCTTTATGCAAACACTGACATGGCCCACCTGAGTTTCAGCTGCACTGCGTATTGCCAAACTGTGAGCATATAATTTCTTACATCTCATACTTAAAGTTATTTGGTATGATTCCTCCAACATTCTGGTGCATAAATCTTAAAATAGCAAGGTAGACATATACATGCAAAATGAAATACTCCCTGTGTAGTGTGAAAGTGAGTACTGCCCCATTCTTAACTGTTCACAAGATTTAATTCTTAATGTTTCTCTATGCCTTGTACCACCCGATTTCTTACCCAACAGAAACAGCCTATTTGCATATTTTCATACTATACTTTAAGAATAGCATGGTATTTTAATTTTCATTGCGTGTTTGGCATCACAAGTACCTTCTTACTGCAGGAAAAATTGTCCATATAATTATTATAATAAATATTATTGTAACTCCAGCATAACTGCAAATAGTTTCCTTCTAAGGTGAAGCTAGTTATATTTAATTCAGTAAATTCACCAGGCTAATATTGTTCATGGGAATGGAAAGAAAAAACAGTTCTAGTTGCCAAGAAAGCAAACAGATAATACGGTTATAATTTAGCATTAAGCATAATTCAGAGCATCACACAGTATACTTTATTTTGAAAATAGGATGTATATTTTTAATTTACATGCAGGACAGTTATGTACAGTTTAACAAAAAAAGCAGTGAACTTGGGGTGAGATGGGGAAACAAGTAGAAAGTGTACACCCCTCACATCAAGATAAAATCAGGCATGGTAAGTCTGAGCAGTAAAGAAGTCTTCATTTGCTGGAGCAGACGGCTTTTGCTATTAGGATGCCTGGCCAAACAAAAACAATTGGCTGCCAAAATTAGCTCCTTGGGACGATTTAGGAGCCTTTGAAGTGAACAGTTTTTTGAGCTGGAACTAAGCCCAGGTCCAGCTTCAAACTCAAATCAAAATGACAAAGAGGAAATTTTCTGTGCCACACGCCCCCTCAGTGTAAGATTACTTTGGGTTGGCAGCTGTACTGTTTATCTTGTTATTTAAAGCTATTTCACTAGATACTCACAACTGAGCATTTAAACAACTGGCTCTGATTATGACGACAGCAGTTATGTTTGACCACATTTAGGAAACATCACGCAGTCTCACAGATAAATAAAAGTGTTGCTGGCTTTACAGCTAGACTAATTAAAGCAGTTGAAAAAGTATACGAGATAAATGTTGCACAGTTTGCATATAACTTATAAATATCCTTCTAGGAAAAGAACCCCAGCCATTTCTGTATTTGAAGATGTAATCAGATTTCAACAGTGTGAGAAAGTAAGGCCTGAAAATACCACTTGGACTTGCAAGATCTACCTCACAGCACTGAACACAGTCTATCCCACTGTATCATTGTAGCAGCACAAAGGGAAAGGAATTGGAAGCCAGGTTCTCATGTCTATCTAATTTGACGGTAAAATGTAGGTTCAAATCGTGCAGCGAAGCACTGCAACGCACTGCTGGTTGATTCTGATAGACTGCCAGGATCATCTTGAGTTTAAGCTGATTGCTGTGGCATGGAAGTTATGAAGTTATGTAGATAATCCTTCTGAAGCTGCAAGACCAAAAGTTGTGAGTGGAGAAAAACAGACTGCTTCAAAATTCTTTTCACCAACAGTCGCTCATTGTTGGTAGATGGAATGAATTAGCTTACAAATATGAATTCCCACATATTGGTGGGATTGACCCTACAGTTTTGCAGTCATAGGAGCACAGAGCTGAGCTTTATGGAATTTTCTCACAATGCATTTTATATCATGCCATATAATTCTCAGCATCAGAGACCTGTAGTCCTCAGGACCAAGACCTATTTTTAAATTCCCAAATGAAGTCAATGTAACACTTCCTTTTTAAAGTTGTCAAGCTCTGACTCCTTTCACTCTAGTAAATTGTAAGTGACTCAAGTTCAACTGACAGAGCTTAACAAGACCTATGGACCCTTTCAATATATTTGACTACTTGACTGTCATGTGTGCTCATCAGTTCTAAACAATGGAGTCAAAAAGGTGACATAAAGCCACCAAAGATTTGTCTCAATCAGCACACTGATGTCATAGATTAGACTTGCCAAATGCTCACATAGTTTATCTTTGGAATGTTATTATAAAAGCAAATTCTAAAGAGATTTTACATCTGACTATGCAGACATACATAAATACAGACCATGCACAAATAACATTGGCAAAACAACGGGACCTTGTAGACCTACGTATCAGCCTGAAGGCCTTTGAAAAGGCATTCCCTCATATTCTAGTGATAAATTTGCACTAACAGTGTTTCTTTCCAAACAATTTTGAGAGTACTGTACAATTTCCTGTAATATAAAAATGCACTTTGGGATGACATAGGAATTACAATTAAGTATCTTCTTGCAAATTCAATGAAGTAGAAAGTCAGCTGCTTCAGACCAAAGCAAGAATAGGCAAACAGAGGTAACATATCTACTCACAGATTTTAAGGCCAGACTGTACCATTATGACCATTTATTCTCAGTTCCTGTATACACACTTTGTGTAATTTCCTATAGCAAAACTATCAAGTCCATAATAATTATGAAGCTGTTAAGCATGTGATAAACTTGAAACAATAAGCTTACAATAAATTTACGATACCCGAGTTACAGCTTTGCATAGTCTTTCTCTATAATGACAAAATTTCATTTTGTTGCACAAATAGAGATTTGGTTGCATAAACAGAGATTAAAGTTGCATTAGGTTGTATGAATGCAGATTTCCTTCACAGGTTAGGAAAGGTAGCAGGTGAAGATGTTTCAAAGATAAATTGTATAACCTCTCTAATGAAAAGTGTTCCACCTATAGTGGTGATTCAGAGCACCGAGCCCTCTTCTGAGCCAATCTAATAATACTGAAGACACTGTAATTGCATGGTGTCAACCAGGACACCATGTGCTATGCAAAAGGCAAACCAATCCATGAAAGGTTTGGATCTCAGAAAAACTTTTTTGTAGTGCTGGAATTATATCTGTTGCTCCTATAAAGACCTACTACTGTAGGTAACTTCTGTTAAGAATCAATGGCAGAAGGGATAACTGAAAAGCGGGCACAGCTGCTAGAATCCTAATTCTACCTTCATGCTACTGAATAGTAAAAACTCACTTTTCTTCAGCTCGAAATCCACATCCTCAGGTACACATCAAGACTTTAGAGGATCCAATGGGTAATTCTGCATAAATGGCCATGCAGTAGTTATGTCCTTAGTGTAGGGTAAGCCCACCGAGAAACCTTGCTTTCCCCACAAAGCTGGGACACACCTCGTGCACACCTCATTTGAAAACCAGGCAGTACTGCCAAGTGCCATTGTACAGCCATAGTCCACAACCCGTTCTGTTTAATACTAAGTGGTCATATATAAGTATTCCCTATGATCCTAATGCTTGTAATAGTAAAATTAGAGTTTTAAATTGAGCTGTCATAGTAAGCTTTCTGACCTATTAATAGCCATGGAGGTCTCTAACAAGGAAGCAAACCAGAAATGGCAAGCTGTTATACAAGTAAAATGTTGATCCAGCTAACTTTTATTCTTAGCAAATTTATCAATACTGGTTAACAATACTTCCAACTAGTACAGGGCCTTCTGACATGACAAAATGAGTGTAACAACCCATTCTGTCAATACAACACAAATGTCATTTCAAGTGCTCAAAACCCACTAAGCTACCCTAAAAAAGATTGATTTATCTGCTCCAGTGTTTCTTTGGGGCAAACTTTTCTCACAACTGAAACCAATTAGTGGGCCTGGCACTTGTAGTGCAGAATGTAGGTCAGCATCAAGTAATAAAAAAGTATTGACTTTTCTCTGTCTGTAAGCAGCATGAAAGGGGTGCCATGGCCTTGTCGTATATGAAAAGAGCTCCATTAATTTCACTTATTTCAACCAGGGCTGTCAAATACTAATGCTTCTATTGCACTTTTCACACAAAGTACATTGACACCAATCCTGGCCCCAGTGAAACAAGTTTACAATATTTCAGTCAGTGAGAGGGGTACTATAATTTTTAATTCCCTGGTGTACATTTAGTCTCTTTAAGCAGCACTGCTTATAAGACCTATTGAGAGATATAAGCTGGGACATTAATAATGGCTACACACTTCTTCCCATGGGCAACAGAACCTATTTCTTGGGCATAGCTTCAGCAGCTAATTAGCCATAAAGTTCAGGACAGAGTTGTTTGGCATAACTCTGGGTTTGTGGCTGGTGGGCACAGACTGCCAATTTGCTTTCTGCTGTGGAGAAATACCCAAAAACAAGGAATAGGTCTTCTGTGACTTAAGGCTATAAAATTGAAAAGCTAATGTGTTAACCAATTGGGTCAACTAGCCCCTTCAAATAAGAGATAATAACAAAAGCCTGGATCATGCCTTAGGGACTGGATCTCATTGTGTCAGTGCAGAGGTATTGACTTCCAGGGAAAAGCGTGCCTAATCGGAGTTCCCTGCGCTACAGCGGAAAAGTGACCACTGCTGTGACGAAGGGGGGAGAATTACACCTTTCCCTATTCAGCTTGCCAGCACAATGCAGAGGAGGAGACCAAGGAGCCATCATCTATCTCCTCCTTCAGCCGTCTACTACTGCTACCAATTATAAACCCTCTAAATTTTGTTCTTTTGTGTAAGTCAAATGAAATAACATGTGCTTCCATGAAGACTTTATGAGCTTCTCCATATTGTGGATTGACACAAGAGTGGTCAAACTGACCTAACATACTATGATCCTTTTCCCCCTCTATTCTCTGCAATTTCCCTCCTAAACTGCCTGCTTTTTTTTTTTTTTTTCCTGCAAGTGAAGTTTATGGTTCTTCTTGACAAGCTTGAGGGCTCTGAGTGTGATGTCTCATGCCCTAATTACCTCCTGCAAACACAAACATCATCAACAACAATAAAACTCTTTGATTTAAAAAGAGTGGGTGACTATGGTAGAAGGCAATTTTCTACTTGCTTTAATGACTTTGTAAGTGCAAGTCTTACCCTTTGAATCAACTTGCTATTAGATCTTAAAATGATATTGTAGAGCCATCATAAAAGGCAACTTTATGTGTTACACTTACATCAGGCAAGTTTTTTCTACTTGTTAGTTTTAGTCTTTTATTGACATTATGATAATGTATTGTAAAAAAAAAAAATCAGGAAATTATGTTCACAGTAGGAAATCTAACAACACTATTTTAATATCCTATCTTCCAAAGAGAAAGAGAAAATATTAATTGCTATTTAATTTATCTAACAAACATCTCGTTATTATTACACTTAAATTTTCATGGAGATTTATAACTATCACTGACTCTTACACATTTCATCTTTTGGAATTATAAATGAGGAAACCAAACTAGTGCTTGCTAGAAATTATGAAAGATTTCTAATTATGGTTCGTGAATTTGAAAAACCACTGATCTGATAATCACATAGGTTTAGATACTTCCTGAGTGATGTGTCCAGTACAAGCAGCACAGCACTGTGTGCTCCTCTGTGACAATCTAACATGGAAATTGTAAGTCTATTCCTCCCTTTCTCTAATATTCTGAGAAGGAAGTGTTCTGCTACTAATCTGTGCTCACTGAAGTTTGCTTTCTTAGCTCAGCAGCTAAGCTGTCCTAATTTGTGCTTTGGAGATAATTGAAGATAACTGGCTAACACAGGTTAAGCTCTAAAACTTCTTGTCCTCATCTGAGCAAGGTAGGAGAGGGTGTGTTCTAGCCTTGAAAAGAGCCTGTTTCTACTCCTGCATGGTTAGAAGCAGTTTGAACAAAGGAACAAAAGCATATCCCACTGTATCCTTCCATAGCTGCACAAATTAAGCTATGACAGGACAGAAAATAATGATGCTTTTGAGAATGCAGTAGTTTGAGCCACTATACAAGGAAAGCACAGATATTTCTAAACGAATAAGATATTTTGCAATAGCTGTGTTCGTTAGGGATTACAAATGTGTCAACCCTTACAGTGCTTTCTCACAAACAAAGGCAAATTACCTCTTGGCTTTGATGGAAGTTTTGTGCAAGGAAGGACAACGGAAAAAAGGGAAGGATTTGGTCCAGTGAATTACTTTTTCACATAAGTATTGCCTCTCTAAAATTAACCTGGGATCTGAAACTAGCCTGTTCTTTTTGTCTTGTGTAATATAACCAGCAATGAAGATTTGTGGTCCAAATTTGCATTTGTTACATTTACTTAGTACCCTGCAGTCATTGTGGTTGCCCAAGGGGCAGAAAGGGTGGAATTCCCAGCTGTACCCTCTAAGTTCATTTATTCCATTTATTGATGATCTGCAAGCCAGACACTGTCTGGTCTTTCCTCCCAAACGCGTACTAGCTTTGCAGTGCTGTAGAAAGAAATATATTCTTGTTTATAAATAACTGTTCAGATAATGAATTTATTTATGTGTATAAAGGTAATCTACTGAAGAAGAATAGATCACCTTTATGTAGACACTTTTCCAGTACTTTTAGACATATTCAGAGCCAGTATCAATATTAGCAGTACACTTTGCCACACAGAAAGTTACAGTGCATGTTGTACCATACTTTAGTCAATGTTATGAAACAACATCACCCAAATTCTTTTCTGAATGGCTGTATTTGAACCAAAATTGCCAAAGATAATATTCTATTTTTTCAACTAATGTAGCCTTTTTGTTACAAGTAAATTAAATTAAGAAACCAATGTGAATTTCTCCGCAAGCTATTTCATACTTGGATACCCTTGAACTTTACTGAATCTGGGCTAAAAAACAAATGTGCAGTTGAAATAGTTCAGTAGGTATTCAGAATCCCAAGAGGTGTTTATTTGCTATTGTCTTGCAAATGTCTACTGCTTGCAGGGTATTTTAACAAAATATTCTTGAAGAGGGGAGTAGATGCTCATCTTAACTTATTTAAGTTGTGTAAATAACATTGTCAAATATGAAAACACACTGATGAGTAATACATAACCCTTTTATGAAGTTATTAAATCTGAGGTGGGACTATGCCTAACACTACATTCCCGTGTACAGAAAAATATAGAGTCTTAAAAGCATCTGATGAAAAAGTAAAGGACATATTTTTATCATAGTATTTGTATTTTTAAACCCACTCCTTGTCCTGTCCATCACACACACTCTGCTAGCAACAGGACTTGTATTAGAAAATAAGGCACGTAAGGATAAGTATCTTGATTTACGCCATTTATAAACTGCCCCTTTCATTGTCTAATCTGTTCAACCACAACATTCTCTTTCCAGCTGAAAATAAGCCAGTACCAAGTGCTGACTGCCAAGACAAACTCAGAACCACTTTTAACCTGCTGGACCAAAGCCAGAAAATGTTTAACCTGCCAAGATCAAATTGCAACTGTCTCTAACTTGCCAAAATCATGCCACTAGGAGGAGTTAAGGAGGAAAAATTCTGAGCTGAAATCCTCAAGTGAAAATATTTTTTATCAGGTTAAGTTGTATCTGTTTGAAAAAAAGTTGTATTCCTTTAGAATCAATAGTAATAATAAAAAAGCACGTTGATTGCACTGTATTTGGCGTATGCCACAAAAACCAGTATTCCAGTTAAATTTCATCTGTTTTGATGTTGTTCTGGATGATGCTTTCAAACTTGATTGCTTTCTGTCATGAAATGATTAGATAGGCAGATCAAAGGAGAACAGTGGATGCTGTCTAGCTGAGCTTTAGCAAGGCTTTCAACACAATCACCCAGAGAATCCTTTTAACCAAGTTGGTAAATTATAGTCTAGATGTGCAGACGAATAGATGTAATAAGTGTCTGGAGTATCAGATTCAAAGGGTAACAATAAATGGTTTGTACTCTAACTGGAACCTGGGTACAAATGTATTTCCTCAGGTGCTATCTTGGGACGTATCTTGTTCAATATCTTTATCGATGACCTGGAGGTGGGGATGGAACGCGCTCTCATCAAGTTCATGGACAACACCAAACTAATGGGGTGCCATTGATACACTTGAGGGTTGTCATTCAGAGTGATGTGGACAGGCTAAAGGAATGGCCTGACAGAACCTCACAAAATACAGTATGGACAAATGCACCTCGCACAGACAAACCCCAGGAACAAAGCAGGCTGGAGGCCGACAGGCTGGGTAGCAGCTGTGTAGAAGAGGACCTGGGAGTCCTGGTGGGCAACCACCTAAACATGAGTCAGCAATGTGCCCTAGCAGTGATGAAAGCTAAAGAGAAAAACAGCTTTCCTGTTTTGTAAATATAAGCTACCTTCAGAAGACACTGAAATGATCAAACAGAAAAAGGCCTTTCTCCTTTTGCAGGCAGCTTACTTTGGAGATCAGCTAACACTAGAAAAACTACTCATCTCCTATCCACTGTTCACAAACGTTCTCACTAATCAATAAATCTGGAACAATAGCTCTTAGGCTAATACCTATTGCTCTTTTTTCTGTCTGTATTTATTCATCTATGATAACATATCTTCTTTGTGTGTCGTATTTTTCTTCATTTTTCAGTGGCACTTTTTCTGTTGTGTAAATCTACCAGTTCTTTGATACAGTTCAGAAATAGCATCAGCAACACTGATTATTCACTCAGGTGCCTCAGATTTGTTTTGGCATTGACATGAAGCTAGTTCTGTCAAACTGCTGCCGATTAAGAAACTTCAGGGGGAGGAACATTTGATATTTATAGCCAAACATTATTTCAGATACAACAGTGTTCAGAAAAATGAAGTGGATTACACATATTAGCACAAATTTAAAAAATAGATTGTTGAATACTTAAAAAACTAAAATCATGCTGTCTTGGTTCTGATATGAATACATGTTATATATATTAAATGTAACAACCTGTGCAAACATATTCTATGGTAGTACATAAACAAAAGTTTATTTCATTTTTCAGCTGGATAACTTCCAAACTAAATTCTACACTCTGTTGTCCATGTTGAGGAAAGAATTTAGCTTTACACTTCCTTTAACATCTATGTCTTTAATGTCTATGCAGAACTTTCAATGTATAGCTGAGTACTATTATATCTTATAAATGAACAGGAACTAGGAATTTTTACGATGTTTTATATGCTAATTTATTCATTGACAGTGTAGCAGCAGTATAAGTTATACTGTAAAGTTTCCCATACTTCTCTGAGAACTTTGGATTTGACCTAAGGTGTTCAAATTCTTTAAATAGCAACACATTTTGGTCTTCCTCCTGCCAAAGGCTTGGGCATCTGCAAAAACTACAAATCATGCCAAACTCTTTGAGTGATATATGGAGGAACAAAATCCACTAGGAAATAAGCTAAGACCAACTCATTCATTTCATTTAGGTCCTTCAGTGGGATTTGAACCATCCAGCCCACAAACCATGTCTCATGAGATTGCAGTACACATCCAGCCCACAGTAATAATGATTCATATACATATATGTGTATATGCTTTATTGCTACCTTTAGGTGGATTAAAAGCAATATATCAAATTTTATATTTCTGCTTCTTTTATTAGCTTTCTAGCACTTGATCAGCTGATAGAGGCAATAATGAAATGTTTTTTTATAAACTGGAGTTTGTAAGTCCTGTCCTGAGAATGTAATATTTCAAAAAATAGCCTAAGCTTTGGGGAAAAAACCAATTACAGAAACAGCATTAAAAATGCCAAGCACTGGGCAGAAGCAATTCTGGATCAGTTTAAAAAAGTGATTGATGAAACTCTAATCTGAGCTGAAGGAACAGTTTCACGACAAGCTGTGACCATTCCACACACTTCATTAGCTGCCATAATTAGCCTGGTGTTTCAATTTGTTAGAACTGGTGGGGACAATTTTACTCAGAATGCAAACATCAAAAAACAGGGTGCTTCAGACTTCAGAAGAGGCTGATGAGAAGCTTTTCTAGTCTCTGTTAACTAAAAGATTAATTACAGCTGATGGGAGGCTGTACTCTGATTGTCACTCTGTCTATGTGCATTACTTTTAGCATTAGAAGAAAGACATGGTTGACACTACACTGCTCAATCAAGCAGCTTCGCATTAGTGCACAAAGTCTGTTAATATGCAGTGGTTTTAGTGTTTCTCTTCCGCCCCCTAAGTTTGAGGCTTTCATACCTAACAAGTTATTCTTTAAAAGAGCAGGGTATTCAGTTGCTAATGATGTGCTTACGCTGTCATTCCTTCATACAACTACAGGTGAGAGATCCTAACAGATCTCAAAGCTACTGGCTGGGAATATTATTAGTTTCTCTTATCACAAAAAAAAATTCCTAGTCAAATAGCCTCATTATGGAAAATAAAAACAATGCAGTTGTGAAACAGATACTGTGTGCATCACAGCTTTTATATCTTATCTCCTTTACCTTAAGTGCTATTACCTCTGTACATTAACTCATCAAAGCTGGTAAGGTTATTTAAAGGAAGTGAAGTCTGAATTTGAAGTTCAAAGGTTATTCCTGAATAATTCCATAACTCTCATTCTAGAATATTAACAGATGGTAATACACCTACTCATAAATAAGTCCTTATGTGGGTATGCCTTTCAGTTTCCCTACATATTTTATGCTGAGATCAACAAAAACTATAAGAGAAGAAAGAATATAGTTTCTTATCTCTATCATGGTGGGACATCCTTTTAACCTGAGTTTATAAAGGGCATATTGAAACCAGCTCTTCATTGCATTAAATGAATAGATACTGAAGTGTACTCCAAAGTGAATATCATTTTACTATTTACAATGGAGCAAGCGAGTCCAGAGTTGATTCATGATATAAATTTTAAAGAAAGAAGCAGTAGCTACTTATGTCAAACCATTAAGACAATAAGCAGTCTCTCGTTTACTCCAGCATAAATGCACAAAGCTACCTTTTACTGTGATTTTTCCTATTCAGGGAATGTAGATTACTCTAAAATCCATTTTACTGCACTGAAGTCCTACTGCTCTAAGAAAAATCTACTCTTGCTCTCTGGAGAGATCATCAAAACAACAAAAACTTGCACTATTTCTCTCAGTTTGGTCATATACCCGGCATAATCTCTTAGAATCCATCCAGAACAGCTAATAACACTACAAATTATATAACTATTCAATCATAATGGGTCAGTGTGAAAAAATATGTCATTCAGGCATCATTTCAAGATGCAACATTCAGTAGTCCTAAGTGTATCTGTTGCAAGAAGTCACCAGAATATGTGCTTCTGATCTTGAATTTAAATTTGCAAACTCACCAGCAATGTGCATTTAAAGTTGAGATTTAAAAGTGTCTATTTTTCTGTGAAAATGGATAACACCATTTTTCCTAGAACATTTTTCTAAATAGCATTTATCTACATATTGATTATATTCACTATGGGCCAGATCCTTACCTGATGCAGATTAGCCTAGCTCTATGGATATACCTCACTTATGCTAAGCACTGAGGATCAGTTCTCATACCTGTATTTTTCAACAGTTATATGGACCGTGTAATGCTTAGAGGATTGTGAAAAGCTTTCTGTTACTTTCTTTCAACTCTGTTTAAGCAGCACAAACAAGGTCTAGGTATTATCAAATCATAGGTAGCTTGCTTTTGCAGATATGTTCCATAAAGAATTTTAAGTGGCTTCAAAATATAGCCTTTTTAATTCAATATTGTGGCAAATAATTGAACTGAGTTGAAATACATTATGTTTGGCAGATATATAAACAAAGCTAATTAATTCCAAGAATGCTGAACAGCCCATCCAAAACTGTCATCAAAAGGCAAGGCCAAGCACTTCCCAGTTTAGTGTGAGGATTTTCAGTTCCAACAAACAAAATAATATCCAAATAGTGAACACCTAAAAACAATATAAACAAAACAAATCAGGTGTGACTTCAAATTCTACTGTTTCCAGCTCAACTGATTTTTTTTTTTTTTTGCATTAAGAGCTCTGCCACAAGTTACTATAATGTAATCTAAGCACGTACTGAAGGAATTGGTCAAGATACTCTATTTCTAAAGTGTTTCTGATTAAACAAGAGGCTTTAAAATGTGTAAGCAATGTGTACAATAGGAATTATTTAGAAAGTTAAAACATACATATATCTCCCTCGAAGAAATACTGGTTAAAGTTAGCCCTTACTAGAAAGAAAGATTTCTTTCATGCCACTAACATACAAGCAACATTATTAAATGAGGAAGGTAGGCAAAGCAAGACATTTATCATCCAACAGATAAATGACACAGGATTGCTAGTTAGACAGTGTAATAAGTACCATCTAATTTTCTCTTTTGAATCAATTTATTCTTCAAAGTCTTGGATCATCATCAAGGGACTGCATTTTCCCATTGAGAAATTACAAAACTGAAAATCAGGTTTTATAAAATATTCACCTAGTTGCTGACAAACCCTTACAAATAACCACTAGAATGGATTTGATTAGAAGAATGGTGGCAGTATCTCTTCTTATGCAAATAACTGAATGGTTTGACTTTTCTCAGTCATTACTTTGCAGTATTCCCTCAAAACCAGACTCTGTAACTCATCAGTAACCTTCACCAGAAAGTTTTTCCAGCCTTTTTTTTCAGCCTTCCAGTTATCCATATTCTTTTCTGCATTTAGTTAAACAGTGGCCAGGGATACATTTTGTATATTTTAATTTGCTTCACAGTGTTTACCTTCTTCTTTCTACAACTAAGAAAATAATTTGAAAGATCGCTGATAGTTACTAATAATTTGCATTACATATATCAAGAGTAGCATTTTTCAAAGGCAGCCCAGCAGTGGTGACCTTAAGAATTTTCTCAGAGGAAACAATCTATAGCTCAAGAACTTTTCCAATGGGAGCTCTGAAAGTGATCTTCATAACAAAAAATGTATTTCTGTAAATATGACACAGTCATTCAGTAAGGAATCTGGAAAAATCATTATGTCAACTGTCAAAAGTTGAAATTGTCATTTGCTTTCCTAGAAGACTGAATGGGTGCATCTTATAATGAGAGATATTTCATTCTAGTCCTGTGAATGAGAGGTAATGTCTGGTGTTCCCACTGCTAGATATGACATACTCCTGCCTTTTTAAATACATTTGCTTCTCAACAGCACATTATGACATTTACTAAAAAAGGTAAAAATTTCAGAAGTTGCAAAAGTGACTTTAAGTCATTTTTTGCTACACAGTTTGAGACCACTTGCTTAAGCTGGTCTGTGATATTAAATAGAGCAAGACTGCTTAACCAGGTAGCCAAACACCTGAGCTCCAAGAAGCTTGCAGCTCTGAAGAGTAATGCTGTTATGGGAATTGCCCTACGTGGAGGCAGGGAATTACTGAAGTTGATTTTCACATGAAGATGCAGCAGCATTTGGACTCAAAATGGTTGTTCTGAGAATAGAAAATATATCCTACAGGGTGCAAAAGACAGACTTCCCAGGAATAGTATAGGATGTATTGTTGTAGAACCAGATCCTTGTGTTTAAATTATTTGGTTTGATGCAGGACTCAGGGTAGGAAGAAAAGTGACAGAAAGCAGCCTTATCTTGGAAACAGATAGTTGATAACTCAAACTAAGGGTCCATTTGGGGCATCTGAATAGATACATCAAGTCATGCCAGTAGTAATAATCATAGAGGAGCCATGTCATTGGCCAGGGACTGCTGAAGTGCAACACACTTTGGCAACAACCCTTATTATCCCTGACATGGCTCATGAGGAAACCGGTAGTGTAACAAGCAAACTCTTACAGATCGTCTAATAATTCCCCTACAGAAGAGTCACTTCTGGCTGCCACATTATGTCAGCTCTGCATTGCCTAGGAAAACACATTGCAGTTGGACTGAGGAACTAAAAATCTGATATTCAAAATACATGCTAGCTCTTCTCATTGTACATTAGTAAATTCTGTCACAAAGCAGTAAACATGGTCTTAAAAGTTTCAAAACATGTAATAAATTTGATAGTACAGATGCACGTTAGCCAATATCACACTGTGTTAGAAAATATTCTTGTGTAATTTTTTTTTCCTAATTAACATGAAAAGAAAACAAACAAATTCCTTTAAAAAATTGTCATGGAGTCACAATCTAAGAGAGAAAAAGTTTACACATACATTATATCTATCTCAAGTCCAATCGCTGCAAGGTTAGGAAAAATGGAGTTAAGGTGAAACATAAATAAATTTCAGTATAGTCAGGGATGGAAAAGCATGAATAGCGTATCAAACAACTCTGCCACATAATTACAACATCCACTAGACACGTGATTGTTGTGAGTATGTTGTTGATCCTACAAGGGGTGAAACTAATTTTCAAACAGAACAAATCATTTCCCCCTCCCACCCTATTTTTCCCTTGCAGTAATACTGTACGAAGATAAATTTGCTATGGAACCACAGGACACAGTGGTCTCAGAAGAATGTGGAAGAAAATGGGTTGGCCATGGCCATGTAGAATAGTCACACTCGCTTTCTAAGGCACTGAGATTTTTAGGCCATATTACATTCTCCTTGTGGACTTTTCCCACATACCTGGAACTTAGGGCCCTACCTGATAATGTGATTCGACTTGGGCCATAATGGGAGCAACAATGAAAATCACGGAGACTATTGAACTTTCAGAAGCAGCAGACTATATAAAATAGGATGAATTCCTTCAACACACAGGGGATTCTCTTTTTCATCATAGAAAGTCCAAGCTTAGTGAAGTCCTGTGAGAGGAATTATGCAGTTGAGAGATTCCTAGAGATTGGATCCATCTTTATGGTAGAAAGCCAAAGAAAGCCAAAGATCAAGAAATTTTTCCACAGTCTGTTATTCCAGATAGGAAATTTCTGCCAGATCCTGGACAAAGAGCCAAATTTACACCTAGCGTAGATCAATGAAACTCTATACTTTGCATTATACTTATGTCATAACATTCTTGATATAAACTCTGGCTTAAAATACATCCACACACTGGTGTTTATCTGTTATATATGTCATGATTTAATTAAATACTTCCGCAACTTCATATAATCTCAGTTGAAGGCAATTACTGTCCAACAAAACTGACTGAAGCTCTTGATTGTACCTTTATCTATACCGGCTGAATTTGAGCCTGTAATTCTCTGCCTCTGGTAACAAAGATGGAAGCAATATACTTTATATAAGGAACAACTATTGCCTGCTCTAGTGCCTACACAATATAGTGTGAAAATGCCAGTAGTGTTGACTACAGTCTAATTTCTACTACTCCACCAAAACCAGAATTGTGTTGGTGGTGAATTACAAGGGCTATTTTTCCTAGCCTAGGCAAGGCCATGACAATCAGAAATATTTGAGCTTGATGTTTGATTAATGCTGGCAGTACTCTATAAGTAATTTCCACTCAACAATGTCTAATTATTTAATTATTTCCCATTATTAATGGAATGAAACAATTCAAAACAAACAGCTAGAATGACTGTTTTGCAGGAAGCTCATAATCATCAATTCATACATGTAGAAATATCCCTAAAATTATATTAAGCTGGCCTGTTGAACTTGAAAGGCATATTTTATCCCAATCAATGCATAAAAGTAAAATTATCCATAACTAAGGCATGTTTCTCTGCTGTACAGTTCAGCTGTAATGATCCCCACACACTGCACTTGCACATCAATTATGATAATCATAATCACGGTCGTTAAGCTGAATGTTCATTATTATCAGGATGCTGGTGACAGCAGATTCAATCATCGGGTGCAATGGGCAGGCAGTCACAGTCCCACCCAAGTTTCTGCAGACAGCGTTGTGCCACATTAAATCTATGATGTGTTCCACATCCCACTCCATTCCAAAAGCTGTAGACGGTAAAGGTCAACTTTATGTTCTGTGCAATATGCTTAGGTTCTCTAAATTAATTCTTTGCAGTACTAGGTATTTTTATGCTTTGTAGATAATAAAATTCTGTTTAGGGCCAAAATGCCTGTGCAAATAATGAAACAGTGATGCAGTCATACTGTAATTCACCTATAATAAGGCATCAGAGGAAAGAATCTATCAGGAAGGAACATCTTAAAATGTCACATCCTGAATTTTGCAAATAAGAAAACATTAAATGCTGTCATTAAAGTCAGTTTTCTAAAATGCATATGCAAACTAATTCCAATACCGATTAAAGGCTGTAAGCTATCATTTCTGCTTCAGTAAATACGAACATATGTGAGTGTTTTGACAATTGAAAGATGATATTTAGTGTATTTGATCCCTTGACTGTCCAGCTACATTGAAACCTATCATTGTAGATTAAATTCATAGTGACTGGTAAATTTTTTATATTGATACTTCTCACAAATTCTATCAAAGGTATTCCAAGGTATGTAGACATACAATATTAAAATATGCAAGCATTTTTATTTATAGTGGTTTACAACTGGGTAAACTAACTAGATTAAGATTTGCTAGAGGTATAGAATTTCCATTTCTTGTTTATTTTTAATGAAGAATTAGAATACAACAGTTTTTCCCTTCACTCAGAAACTTCTTTGAAGTGTAAACGGAATGAGATAAAAATTTTCAGATTGTAACCAGATGAAAAGAAGAACTATTAACTTTTCCTCACATATCTATGGTAATTATTATGTTTAGAGGAAGTCTATGTTAATACCCTTTCATTTTCCAGAAGAAATGTAATAAGGCAATATTTTTCATTGTTGTTCATTTTGCTTCTAAAGTAATTATATAATTTACATACTAATCTTTTTGTGACTTGAATTAAAATGCATACTTATAAACACATGAAAACCTCAGGAAAATACAACTAGGACATGCTCACGAACACACAGAGGGAAACTTTTTAATGTATAATTTTAAAAAAAGCCAGCTAATACCAGCTGATAGCAAATAATACCTCAGCAGCTTAGAGGGGTCACTGATCCACTGACCACTGAACTGACTCCTTGGAAGAATTTACACGGTAGTTTTTCTTACCAGCAATGATTAGTGAAACTTCTCTAGTATAATGTTGTCAAAAGCTGAATATACATCATGGCAGGGTTATCAGCTATTCAGGTTGTAATAGAAGTTGCATCCACAAAAATGTTACCCCATGGGAAACTCAAAGGAGGGTTGAGTTTAGCAGACTAAGTGTTAAGCAACTATCTGATTGGTTTGGGTAATATTTTGACACATGCCTTTTAGCCTCGTGACTCATTAGAACAGGATAATTTTGTTCATAGCAGTGATATATACAAAGTTTTAATATAGTTTAGAAATAAGAAAGTGACAGAGTTTCAAATTTAACAGTTCTGAAGGTATGACTCCACTCCTGCCTATAGGACCTTTTCCATTAAAATACAGTGAAGGGCGTGGGGTGGGGGTGGTTCTGATGATAATGACCCATTAAAGCAGCAGGTAGGTCATAAATAGCTCTTTTCTCCTCTTATCTCTCTGTTTGGGTAAGCAGCTCCTAACTGAAGCTTCACATTGATTTAGAATTAGGGTTGGAAGGCTGTATGTCATGTTGGGTTAATGTATACAGCTATTCACCTCCAGAGATTTAGGTTGAAATCTATCCAAGATCACAAGTAAACTGAGTTTAGTTGTTTCAGCTAAGCCCACAATTTATATAATCTTATATATGTGTAATATGATATAAAATGTAAATATCTTTACATTGTTTGATATCATCATCTGAGTCTGATCAAGAACTGCTAAGGACTGGAAAAGGAAGAGTCTTTACAGGACAAGATGAGTACCACCAATAAGACTTTTAGATCATTTTTATATATCATACTTATGCTGTAGGAGAAATTCGGATTTTTTTTTTTTTTTTTGAATGTTAGTCTTTGTGCCTTTATTTGCAATGAGATTTAATTAATGTATGTTAAAACACCAAAATTTTACTCTGAGCTCATTTTTAAAGCTTGAAGATTTGAGAAAGAATTCTTTTAAAAAATATTACTTCTCAAATTAATATTCCTTGGAACTTGTTATGTATTTACAAAGGTTAAGTTTCTTTCAGGGAAATAAGTAATCATATCTTACAAAATCCCACAATTGTTTAGGTTGGAAGAGACCTCTTGAGATCATCTAGTCCAAGCCTGCTACTCAGCTAGAGCAGCTTGACCAGGACCATGTCATTGTGTTTTGAATACCTCCAAGGATAGAGACTCCACAACCTCTTTGGGCAACCTGTGCCAGTGCTCTGTCACCCTCACAGTAAAAAAAAATAAATTGTTTTCTTGCATTCAGATGGATTTTCATGCATTTCAGTTTGTGTCCATTGCCTCTTGTCCTGTCACTGGACACTACTGAGACTGAGAGGAGTCCGGCTTCCTCTTCTTCATTCCCTCCTATCAGGTGTTTAAACACATTCATCAGATCTCCCCTGAGCCTTCTCTTCTCCAGACTGAAGAGTTCCAGCTCTCTCAGCCTTTCCTCATACAAAAGATGCTCCAGTCCCTTAACTATCTTTGTGGCTCTGTGTTGCACTCTCTACCAAGTCCATTATCTTTCTTGTGCTGGGAAATGTTAATGTGATTATGATACCCAATACAAATAGAAGTAATGCAAACATTACCCAAACTCATGTTAGAACATGTTCTGAGGAAAATTACCTCTTGTAGCACCACAAAATCAGAAATAGATGAGATGCTCCTGACAAAGCAGGCAGTTTAATGAGACTGCCTTAAAATAAAAACAGCTCTTCACTAATCTTTAATTTTTAATTTTTTCTTTTCCAAAGAACGTCAGCAGTAATATATTTTGTTGTTTTTAATCAGGTTTTGCCATATTTTTCTGAAGGTTTATCAACGTGCAAGAGTAAATATGCAATCTCTCTTAAATCAGAAAAGGAAATACAGAAAGAACAAAACTTTGCAAAGCTTATATAAACAAAGCTGTACTTAATCAGTCTTTTAAATCCTTACCTTGTAAGTGGGAGAGGTGTTGAATTTCCTCAAATTGAACTTACCAGAGTCAGGGAAGCCTGACATCTCATCACATCAGCTCTATGTGATTTTGTAACATGCTAGAAAGATTCTCATTGGATTCCATGATCTCTGGATCAGGCCCAAATTCACTTAGTTCTAATATAATAACAATCTCAAAAAGTAAACTATTCTTTAATTGTTGCAGTGACTTACCTTGTCTGCTACCCACTTCTTAGGCTGTACTTCTCGGAAGTGTTTAACTCCATAAGTTTCTTGGCCATATTTGCCTGACCTATGAATTGATGGGTCATACTTCTCATTTTTATGATATGAAGAAAATGGCAGAAATCTGAAATTCGACAATATTAAAAAATCAGTTATGCTCTACTCTAGATGCCACAAGTTTGATGTAAAACACAGATGTCAGTGCTACAGGAGGTGACATGGACACACGTGTCTGCTATTTTCCACTATGTTCTTAATGTTCCCCCTCAGTATTGTGAGAGGATTAGTGCAATTTCTCCTATAGCTGCCTTTAAATTAAGTTTGGAGCAAAAAGATAAAGAGTTTCAACAGGATAAAGTGAAGACTTTCTGTACAAAGATATAACTTGCAGTGGTGTGATGCGAAAAGAGAATGAGCAGGGTTCAGTTTGCTGGGATGTGCATGTTGACACCTCAGGTCTTAGCAGGCAGTGCAGTCTGTGTCAGCTGTCAGTGGCAGGCATGCACCATGCAGAAGTACAGAACTCATTTCTGGAGAGCTTGCATCCACTTTAAAAGTCATGTGGGCCCCCAACACATAACTTCAACCTGATCGTTCCTTCAGGATGGAAACATTTCAAGGATGTCAGCCGTATAAGCATAAACCAAGGCAAATTTGCACCAGAAGGAATCCTCCCTGTACCTTAAACTAGGTATGCATCCTTTTATATCTGTTAACCAAAGCTAAATAAACCATACTCTAGTTTAGCAGAATATAAAAGTATATAAATAGTACTGGTGACTTTTTCATGTATTGGCAGACCACAAAGGAAAGAAATAATTTCTTCTGAATTCACAAATTGTGTCCTTTACTCTCAAGTTATAATTATGTCCCACTCAGCGATCTTCTGGAGGCTGATTCTTTCACCTTTGGTCGTACTGAGAGTGGATGCCCTGCTTACATAGTGCCACTGAACAGTGAAGCTCCAACTACCCACTTTGGGCATGGAAGATGTTTTCAGATGGATGTCCCTAACTCTCACGGACAGCTACAGGTTTTCTATGTAGGTTCCACAGCAAACTGTATGGAGGAAGGTGAAAGACATCTTACATATAAAGGATCTACAAGATACCCTACAAAGATGTCTTAGTTCCATCTATTTCAGTTTGCAAAAGAGTTATGAGAGCAAACAGGTACATCTTAATATATTATATTAAGTGAAATCTTGGGAATTAAGCTTATCATTGCTGGTGTTCTGAAAAAGCAACATGCATTCTTTATTCTACAAGTGCAGGAAAAAAATATTATACAGTAAAACTAGAAATATGTGCTTCAGAAGTTTAAAACATCACTTTAGCTGCCATGACAACAGGTGTAGTTAGTTAATTAAAACCTTTTCCTAGTTGAAAGCTTTTCAGAATCCAGAGTCCCTATAAGAGTTAGACAATCAAAGTTTTTGATAAAGGTGGGGATTAAAATACCTATCTTTCTCTCTCAGCTGATAGAGACTCAGAAAATTATTTATTTGGACTAACTGATCCATCGGCCACTGTTTGAGTGTTTGGGTTTTTTAATTACATTTCTTTCTTTCCACTTCATAAAAAGAAACTATTTTAGAATCTTGCTAGCTATATCAATTTATTCTATCAAGTACCACAAACAAATGTCATGTAAAGTTAGTGAAAGAAAAACACTGAGTTAGCAGACTTTTAAATTATACAAAGCTATAGTAGCATGTGTATACTCATGGGAAAGGACACTCTCACATAAGACAGATTATGGTACTTGTAATGCTAATTTGCACATGGGATGGACATCACACACACACAAAAATTAATGTGGCCCCAGTGTCCCAGAGAATACATTGAAGGTGCTGTGAGCCGGCTGCTCCACTTGCAGTTTTTATCACTTCTGAATTGCATTTTAATAGTACATTTTTCTTTTGTTCAGACATGAAAGAAAATTGGCTTTCTCAGGGGACTGGGTAGCTGAGAAGACAAGGCTAGCAGTTTAGGGATTTGCCCATATATGCATAGAATTTAGTTGAGCCATAGCATTCATAATTCAATATGAATACGAGGTCTGTAAAATTTATACACAGAATGGCAAAAAAAATTCTTGAGGAAAGTAGAAGATAAAGTAAATTACTATAGTTTTCCCTATAAAATTTCCTACACAGAGGTTTTGATTTTACTGTGGATGAGTTAATTTTTGTCTTTTTGGGAAGTGAATACTCAAGGTAATCTATGTTCTACCATGATTCTAAACAAAAAAATACATTTCTTGTAACACTTTAAGACACAACTAACATTATGTTCTACATGTACTTTAGCACAAATGTGATCTTCTGCATTCTGCTGCATATCTCCTTTAAGAACATTAACTGGAATATGTGCCATACAGCCTGGAATGTATGTCTATGGCTGAGTAATGAAAATTAAATCAACTATGAATTTTTGAGGAAGAGCATTGAACAATAAAAAAAATATTAAAATTGAAATGAAAGAACATTAAAAATATAATAGGGTATAATGATATAAAGTAGTCTAAAGTAGAAACTTTGGGTTTGTTCTTCTGTCTATAGTTCTGCTGTCAGAGCCAGGTGGGCAGATCCTTATAGCTGTAACAATCTAACTACAAGAAAGAATCATATGCTTGAAAATTCAATGTCTGTTTAAAGCAAGTAAGAATTTTCATTACTCTATGTGAATAAGTAATTAAAAAGAACATTAAAACAATTTTTTGTGTTAAGTAGGGTAACCAAATTAATGGGAGTCATACAAAAGTCATTATACCCCCACAACCAATAGTAATAGTAAAAAGCAATAGCAGTGCAAAACACTTCAGTAATGGTATTGTGTTCTGTAGCTCTATATATACACCTGACACAGCTTTTCTCCAAATTAATGACAGCATGCACTCTGAATGTGACAGAAGAGAGTGATGGAAAGAGAAGAAAATTAAATCCAGACAATGGTATGATGACATTATCAACTGCACAAGTTTAGACCTCAGTAGTTTGGTGGGGTTTTTTTCCACAGAAAGCTCATGCTCAGGATTCTTACATCTGGGTTTCAGCTTTTCCTTGTGATTTAAGTGTAAATTCAGAAATTCTTAAAGGTTTTCAGTAAATATGACAGAGACAGAAGTAGCAGGATCAAAGAAGAATTAAATTCCATATTGATATTATATCGTGCCATAAAACATAGTCAGTATAAGCTGAGCCTTTCCAAAAGGTGATGATTTAATGGGAGGTGAACTTTCCCTAAAGAAATAAATTTAAAAATGAAAAATTATTTCATTTCACCCACCACAAATGCTTAAATGAGAAATATGCCAAAGAATACATTCAAGACAGGGGGAAAGGGTTAGAACCAAAAATAGGAAACTATCTCAGGTGCTACAAATAGCAGTATTACACAGACACAACCTCAAGGAGGAGTAAGAGCAAAGCTGGTAGTGCCACTGGTAATGAAGGCCAGCTGCACTGTTGCCAGGACCACACTATGTTGAACCTAATTAGCATTAAAAGACCTAGAAGCCTTGACTTAGTAGCCAATCCTGGACCTGACAGCTGCTAGTGGCATGTATTTAAATTTTGAAAGATACCACAGATAATTGTTGTTAACAAAAATAAAAATCCCTTTCTCTCTCCCCTCACTCATCCTATCCTGCACCTCCCTGCTACTAGTAATTTTGTCTTTCTAATCCTTCTTTTCCCCACATTTTTAGGTGCTCATGATCTTTCTTTCTGCATTCCTCACCTACCATTTCTTCCCTCTGTTCTGTCTCTCTTACTGTAATATCTCTCACTATTACAACAAGAGATGCAAGAGGCCTTTTAGATGCTGAAGGCTTTCCAATTGGATTGACCAAGACAATAGAAGCAGCAGTAGGTACTGGGCTCTAGTGGCTATAACAATGTGTGAGAGGAGAGAACAGGAGCACAACCAGGAAGGAGGGTTTGTCAGGTCCGTCATTTACTGCTGGTTGGCAGCGTCCCAATGTTATATGGTACCTACCAACAGGACACAGTTCAGAGGCATTAAATTTTTCTTGAATTTAAATAGCAGCAAACATAGTGGTCCTTCAGCATGTTCTCTGGACCTGCCCAAGAGGCAAAATCCCAGCAGTCCAGCAGTGCAAGCATGTAATCCTGATACCAGAAATGCTTCAAATTTTGCTCAGGCTTCTGAGAAAGAACTGACAGTTGATCTACTGCCAGATTACCATACATGCTGCATTACCAGGGCACAATAAGAAATATTAAAACCTGAGAACTAGAAGGAATATTCTGCTTACATGTTTTTCAAACTTTCAAAATATTTGTATGTACTGTACATTTTTGTAATTTAGTAGTAAAAATATTACCAGAAACTTAACTCTAGATGTGTGATAGTGTGTTAAATTTTTATCTAAAGTGGTTCTATGCAATAGCAATTCAATTCCTTGTTGTCTTGATCTAATTCAAATAAAACAATTTTATCTCACTTCAAAGAAGACCATGAACAATTAGCTCCAAACAAACTATGCTTCTCTATCAGAAAGCTGTGAATCTTTTATCTTTTTTTTCTTCAAATAAAAAATTAAATTAATTTTAAGCTTTCAAATTTGTGTTATACCTGAAGTCATTTCTTCATCGAATCCAACAGTGCCTATCTTTTCACTAGCAGAACAAAGGAAGAAGCACAATGGTTTTCCATAGCAAAACAACTGCAGCAGGGCAGCCATTATTTAGTTCATAATGAGTGCATGTTAAAATCAAAATGTTATTTACAAAAATAAAGACAGAATATTTTACTTAACATATCTAGTCAGATTATCTTTAGTGCAGTATTTTTGCCATAAGAAACTTATTTTGGGTGCATTATTACAAATATTGTCTACAGTAATATACTAAATACGTACTTTTTCAATAAACTATCAATCCCTTTTATCCTAATGTCAGTGAATCTAAGAAACCTGTGGCCATTTTTGTTTAACCCCTATCTGCAATAATGTAAAGTGCAAAGAACAGCATGGTCTAGTTCTTGTAGGAAGTAAAAGAGATCTCTTCTGCAGCAAATTCCGGAACTTCTTAATTATATACAGACTTATTATCTGCATCCCCAGTGTTATAAAGTACCAGAACTTCATTAGAAAAATTAAGATGGAAAAATGAAGGCGCTACTTTGTAAATTTCCAGTGGAAATTAGCTGGAAGAAGCAGAGGAATACTGGATCAAAAGAGGGTAATCATGCTTAACTGTGCCCTAGAGCACCCGCATGTATAATACGATTTGCACAGTAACTACCTCTCCTATTACTGCTTGTTTGGAGTATTCTGTGTTAATGGGGTTAGCTAATTTAGTATTTTAACTTAAAAAGACTCTGCTGATTAATAAATGTTGCACACTGTGCTAGTAATTAAAATAAATGGAAGAGTTACAAATAGAAGTTGAATTGTTAAGAAAACATTATCTGAAAATATATGATAATCCCTGTTTATCATAATACAATAACAGTCCGGAAAATATGCAAATTGCTGAAGTTGCAAAGCATATGAAAAACTAAGTATAATTTGAAAAAAGTTTTCAGATGTGTTATACTTGTATGACATAAAATGTAGTAGCCATTTTGACTGCAGCTAAGTCAGAAATACAGTAACAGGTCTTATTAATGTAGAAGTTAAAAGATTTTTTAAAATCTTAAATCTTATCAAAGTGACTTGCTTTTTAAATGTCATTACCATTAATACCAGGCAGCTAATAACACTGATGCTCTCCAAGTATAGAGCTTATTTAGATCTTTAACTTCTCTGTAAGTGTACCTTTCATGCACAGCACTGTGTAGCACAGAAGCACCTAAGCTGGTTCTAAAGGAAAGCATTGTCTTGCTGAGGATAAGCCCATGAGGAGCTTGGTGCTGCAATGTTCACACAGCATGTGAGAGGCAGGGTGTGCAAGCATTGCACTCTGCTGCACACAAGTGAACCAGTGTGTTCAGGACTAGCTTGGCTATCTCCAGTACAGGCCTGAGCATGGACACAGCCAGAAGCTGAGATCACTGGCCTGATGTCACACCAGAAGACTACAAGAAATCAGTAAACCTCAGCCTTACACTATTGCTGGTTTATCTCTATTCTATCACCACATTGCAACTCATTCTGATGTATGTTGACTATATAAAGATGTTTAATAGTATACTTTGAAGCATGAGGCATATTACGTGAGACAGATTTCAGCAAAGTTAATAAAAATAATTTACATTTTTGTTCTCTGGAAAATTAGGCCAGCATGCAGCTGCATGCAACTGAGTAAAGGACTTTTCATGCTTAGTGATCTAAATCTGCTGGATCTAGCAGTTGGTGTCTCAAACTAGACACTAGTTTATTAAGTGGCCATCCCGAAGGAGTCCAATTGTCACTCCTGTCCAAGTGGATGGGGAAATCACTTCATTTGTATGAAAAATAGCACAATGAGGCAGTAACAGCTTCAATTACATGAAAAAAAAATAATCGTTCTTATTAGCCTAGATTACCTGGTTGCTCTTTCATTACAAAATAGGAGATTCTAGCAGTTGCTTTAAGTAAGCACAACATTCTCTCTTGCTTTCATTTGTACTACTTCTGCCTGCCTCAAACTCTCCCACAGCTTTTTCAATTATTTCTGTATTTTATCAGAAGCAAAAACTTTCTCAGAGCTTGAAACACTTAGAGAAAATGTGTTACGACTTTAAAGAACCCTGACAATCAAAAGTGAGTGGGAATTCTGAATGTTGTTGGAAATTGCAGGTATACACCAACAATTTCTCTATCTTAAGAGATATCACACAATATTCACTCTGAAAATAGACAGATCAAGGATTCAGTTTGTCATTTTATGCAAACACAAGCTTTCTCAAAAAATGCCACCCACTTCCACTGTTCATTCTCTCCTTATTTTCTAAAGTAGAAGAATAATCAGCATAGGAAGCACTACCAGGAAGAAATACAGTCCCAAAGTACACAATTACATAGAAAGAGACAGAAATTTGTCAATTCATAATAGACACTGCTGAGAAAAACCTACTGCAGAATCGGAGTAACCCTTTGCTGACTCCTCCCTGGAGACCGGCATCCCACACAGCAGCTGCAGCATTACTAGTGAGCATTAGTCCTGATGATGACCTGCAACTCTGTCATCACCTTTTCAAGGTTACAGATATGACCCTTGCATGGTTGGTTGAATATGAAGCACAAACGGAATGATCACAGCCTGAAAATGTATAATACGCTATGCATTTAGCATGCATGAAACTGAGAATCATTGGTGTTAGGACATTGCTTCTATGCATTAAGGATGGCACTAAATGCTTCTTTACCCATAAGGTAAATAAAGACCCCTGATCAATTAATATTTGTCAAAGTTGAAGACTTCAAATTTAAACTGTACAAGACCAAAGCTTCACAATTCACTCACTGAAGAGAGTCAGTGAAATATTTATTACAAGATCTGACCTTCTGAAACTGTTGACACAGTGATGTCTGGGGTAAACCTCATCAAAGAAAGACTGGGCAATATAGTCATACCTATAAATGAACAACATCATCCATCCTCAGTTGGAGTGCATGAGTCAAAATTTATTCAGTGAAAAGAAGACTTTAAATGAGAGGTAGAGCATTAATTATTACCTAGTGGGGTTTTTTTCTTTAAATTTCACTGGCAGAAGCTAGAAATAAAATTTTTAAAAAAATAAATAAAAAGGCCCAGATTTAAGCTGAGATGTGAAAGTTAAGCTGCTTCTCTCTGACACCAATAAGTGAAAGAATAGAGAGAGGAATAGAAATCTGAAGTACACTTTTACTTGTAACTTAACTCAGTTATGGTTTTGGTATGCAAGGAATAAAAAGCACTGTATCTCATTTTTGGCACCACATACAAAAATTAACATTGCCTAAAAGTGGAAAAGTAGCGGAACTAAGAAAATTTTTTTCTTTTAAAACTGTTTTTGAGTAGAATTTCCATTTAAAGTTACTGTTAATACCAAATCAGGGAAAATGTGAGGAAAACAATCCAACAATAAAAACATAAAAGCCAAACTATGCAAATGCAATTGATTCTGGCATTCTTAAGTCCCAGTCCTGAAGCTGACACATGGCATCATGGAGCTGATAGAAAAGCTTGAAACAGATCAAAGATAGCAAAGCATTGTGTCCCAGTGAATCAGTGGATCACAGGCTGCTTATGAGGAAAGGTGATTCCTTTCTGTCCTGAATTCTGGTATTAAAGCAACAAAGGATTGCCAAAAGCAGTGAATTCAAGGGAAAAATTGACAAAACATCAATTTTTTCTAGTTAACTACAAAGCCAGAGCAGGTGACTTAACAGGTTTTTATTATGATTGGAAAAAAGACTTCCATCATGATAAGAAAAGAACTGGAAATATTCTGGCAATAGCCTTAAATCTTTTGGGACAGAAATCTTAAATCTTTTGGGTTGGATTATGTCTGTATTTGGGATTGTATGGAAAAGGACTGGCCTATCTGACACTATTACAGATGCTACGGCTTAGGAAACCAAACTGCTTCAAAGATTATTACAGTTTTTACATCAAGTTCTAATGTGCAACATCAGCTCCCTTCCCTTCTAAGTGAGCTTTGGTAGTCTAATGGGAGAGAAAGCAAGTCTCATTGGCATGCAACACCATCTTTCCTCCCATAGTCTGTAAACTCCCTGAATATGAAGACTGAAACAGTATTTTTTCCTTGGCAAGGTGCATGTGGCAAAACAGAATTTGCATTTGTTTTCTTACTTCCATTAAGCCCATCTGTTGCATCACACATTATTATTATTACAAGTTCTTCTATAGATTCATAGATATGGATGGCACATGCCACACAATTACAAGATAAGGTCTCTGCCCTGAACAGTTTATAATCTGAGGACACAGTTTTTAGAAGTATGTACATAGAATGTTTGCTAGTAAGCTGTCAGGTTTGACATTTCATTTTGTCAGGCATGAAAGGTTTCTGAAAGCAATGGAATAAAGAAAACATTCTTATAACAATATGAGAAAAAACCAAAGAACTTACTCATTGTCATGTATACGGTTTCTCCATTCCTCCCTTTTCATTTCCTCTCTGGCCTTCTCTAGTGGTGAATTGATTGATGCTGCCACTCGCAAGGTTGGTTCCAAAGGCTTGTAGCGCTGCCGCAATACTTCAGCAGTATCACGGAAAGGCCCCTGAAAGGTATAGAATAATGTAAGTGTTTTATTGTGGGGATACAGTTCTTTTCTTTCCTTCTTTTATTCATGACACATCACTGATGAAAGAGGACATAGAATGTCTGGGAAGTGTAGCAAGACTTTTATTCCAGAATAATTAAAGCAGTTCATTTTGATAGAGAGTTACAGATAACACAAAGATTGATAACATGCTCTAAAGCTCCAAAGAGAGAATGAGAAATGTGCACTCCAGATTTGTTTAACTACTAATAAATATTTATTATTTTAAAACCATACATTGTTAGAACTGATTTGGAAAACTTAGTTTTCCTTAGAAAAAACTATTGTTGAAATAAAATCTGATACTCAAGTATTAACTGCATCTCGATTCTGCTTAAGCAGAAAGCTTAAGCCTTTTGCTTTTCATAGGATAAATAATGTTTTACCTTAAAGAACATGCTCTTTTCAATTTAACTACAAAGCTACCCGGACGGGAACTTAATACATGAGTTAAGATACCATTCTTCTATTACAATTCAAACTAATGACTTCAACAATATAGGTGTATAATCTGTTTTTGAAAAGTCTAATTCCACATTAATGTCATTATTCTTAATAAAAAAAAAGAAAGCTCATAATTCTTTCACAAGTCTCTCTCTATATACACATATATATCTTTTTTCCAGAGTATATTGTTTCATAACTGATCATATCAACATCTACCATTGAACAACACAGACAAATAGCAGCAGGAAGTCCTTTCCTGCACTGTCAAAGTGACATATCCTATGTCTTGCTTTTAGTACTAACCAGTAAGAACTTACCTGGAGTATAATTAGTGCCATATTACACTCAGGACAGTTTAGTGGCAGCTCTGGATTTAGAAGTGTTGTTAATTAATTTTTATTTTATTTTCATCATTGTTGATCCTGCAATGAACTACTGAAATCTACTGAAACTATGAACAGACAAAGAATCATAATCACAGCTTTATTCTTAAAGATATCCTTCTTTAAATAGGTTATCACTAACAAGTCACAGCTGGAGTTACTGCAAGCACTGAGTGAAGACTGTGGGGCTAATAAAAAGAAATGATTCACGCCTCATTTATGTTCACTTATGTTTTACATTAATAGAAACCAATAATAGGAACCAGTTACCATAAAAGTCATGGACCGTAAATAACACAAATGGCAAATAAGTATCATCTAGTACTTTTCACAGCTGGACAGGAGGATTGCTATATTTGAAAGTAGTTAATGGATTTTTATTGGAACTTTACTTTTTAAAGGCACAGTACCGTGATTTCAAGATCTTTTTAAAGGTCCTAGTAAGCAAGCAAGCATAATATTTACACTTATTACAGATATTTTCTTGCTTCTACTTTCTAAGTCTGTGGAAAAAAATATGTTCATTTAATATAACCACAATAAGTCTTTAAACACAGAATGAAAAGTGTTATGGTCTGTGAGAGAATAATCAATAATAGAATAGGTCATTAAAACTAGTAAACAATGTTCCAGTAATATATAATCTGATGATCAAGTAAAAAAAAAAGTTTTAAAATTTATAATAAAAAATCAATAATCTGTATTGTAAGATGTTTGCATGAAGTGGATATATGGAGCAAAGAAGAAAGAAATGTACTATTGTCAAATAATATCAAGATAAATATGTTTGCTTTTAGAAAACAGTCTTTCAGAATATTGTATTTCTTCTTCATTGTAAAATATTGACTCATAGTCCATCAGGGTAAGGGCCAAATCAGATATCCAAGCAAGGGTTTTTTTCCATCTTTAATTTCTAAGACCTTCTAACTCTTTCTCAATCCATAGTTCAAATGAAATTAATAGAGTCCAACTACTAATGGAAGGTGGGGGGGGAAGAGTGTAACTAAGCAAAGGTCTCTCAGACAAGGCTGTGTCATCACTAATGAAAGTGGGGTATATATGTTAGAATATTAAGATAACTGTAAACATTCCTTGCAGATTTTCCCATTCCTCTGGATCATGTATTTGAAGAAACTTAACTAGCAATAGACACCTAAGGAATATATCTAAGATGACAAGACCTCTAAAAAATCCATTTACCTCTTTCCATTTTACAAGATTAACTTTAAGATTTGTGGAATATGTGGTAGAATGGTGCTAAAATATGTTTTCAAATGCCTGCAAGCATTTCAGGTATCATGCTTCAAAGCTCAAATCTTCCTGGGGAGGTCAGGCTAGGAAAGTAAGGGAGGGAGTCGACCAACAGTTTTCACCCTGAAAGCTACTCACACAACTCTATGTTCTATGTTTGGAATTTGTACTGAGTAGCATAAATATTCTGGCTACCAATTGGTCTGCCAAATAAAGTTTAGCAGATCGGCATTCTTACTACTTTACCATAAAATCAGAAACTCATGACAAAAATTAAGATCTACATAAAATCGTATGTTCTCCATTGCCCCCATTCCAGGAGAGCTAACAGCATGCAAAAATTCCCCTAAAAATGGCAATGTGCCTTCTGTCATTAACGCCTTCTAATGAACAGATGACTAATTTTAGCATTATCTTTGTTTCCATCAAACTGTAATTCCAGTTAACTCAGTAGTAAAAATGATAGATCTAACTCATGTATAAGCATCATTAAAACTTTTCTTTTAAATACACTATCTTACACACACAGACCTTACCTATAAAATGCTAAATACCCATTTCCCTAAGAGAAAGCTGATAGATAGCTATTTTTTGTTCTTTTAAACATATATAACTGACATTCTCATGTAAAATATCCAACCCTATGGGCAACACAAATTTTAGATACCTGAAGGAACAGTGAAGTAACAAGTGACTCACAGTGGGCCTGATAGATATTAGAAAAAGATGCCTGGTGCCAAAAAGTGTTACCACAAAGAACTAGGAAACAAGTATATGTAGTAATTAAATTCCTTATTGTCACACCAGACAACTTTCAGGATGATGCGTTCTGATAGGTTTTCATTTCCAGCTGTTTCATCAGCTCAAACCAGCGTCCTTTTCTTAGACATACAACCCTAAATTGTCAAAGTGTTGTGCAGGGATTTAGCCGTGTGACTCCCATTAACATCAATAAGAGTCGCGCAGCTAAATCCACGCGCTGTGCTTTGAAAATTTACCCCACAGTGTACATCCCAGGGTGCTGAAAGGATTAAAGTATTATATAGTAAATTCCCTCTTTGAGGTGCAGAAAATAAACAGAACTCTTCTGGTTTGTTCTAAAAGGCTATCTGTGCATGACTGCTGTGCGTGCGTCCGAACTTAGAAAGGTCTATAAAATATTAGAAATCCAAACAGAAGCTTGTAAGATACTTTGTATACAGTAAAGTGGTTTTACAAGAGCAACTTAACAATGGATAACCTCTGAGTTCCCTCTTCATTTAAAAGCATGACTCCTAAACAGTGTCCAGTAGGCAAAATCTTCCCCTCTATCCTGAGAGACAGAGCATTCAGGCACATCCCACTGAAGGACCATGATAGCTCCTTTGATCCCAGAACGTAGAGGTATAATGTCATGTTTATCTCAACTCCAAACTACCTGATCACCCGAACTGTTCGCTGGCTCACACTTTGTCTCAATTCTAATGCGAGTCAGTAAGTTCATTCAATGAGGAAGCTCAAGCAGTCAAAATAGGGAGAACATAAGGAGGGAAGGACAAAGGTAGAGAATTGCCCTGAGGCTGATCCTTACTGTTATAAGCAGTGAGGATCTCTGTGTGGCTCACCTCTACTTCTCCAGATGTATTCTGGCAGGCCTGCATCTCCTCCTTGTACTCTAACCCAAGTGCCTTTGTCTTTATGTCCCACCACCAGCACAGACTTGTCCTGCTACAGACAAGTCAATCATGACATAAAGATGAGAAAAGCCTCTTCTGTGTGGGTTAGCCAGTATACCCACAGCTGTCCCCACTGAAGAACAATGTGGATGCAATCAATAAGCCACAGATAAATTGTGACAGATGACATGTGTACACATAGTTTGAACCCAGCAGTAGTTCAAACTTAAGACTGTGTTCAGATCACCTCTACTGAGGGCTGTAATAATATAGTGAAAATAACCATATTGATTCCAAGGAGTAAAATACCAATAAAGATACATTATACATTGCTCATTGCTCATTATTGTTTAATTTCTGTAGCTAAATGATAGCCTTAGTGAAAGTTACTGAGAAGGACTCATTTAGAAGCATTGTCTTTCTAAGCAAAGTATGGAAGAGAAAATTTAAATACAGGACAGAGTACAAAAAAAAATAAATTGTAAGAGGTTCTGAAGACATTGTGGTCATTCAAAGTCAAACCAGCACTGAACGTGTATGTGTGAGGTAAGTAGAAGGCTCCGTAGATTAAGCAAACTGAAAAATTCTTCAGAATAGAGGGAAAGATAGAAGTTCTATCCCAAAAGTACCTGTGTCAGTCATTTACTGGCAAAAGCTACATGTCACTGTACTGTCATCAAGCGAGGAACATAAAGTCCTCAAAAGTCTATCTGCTGTGTATATTGGGCATATTCCCAGTAGGTTTTGATAATAAGGTGGCAAAAGCTGTTTTGCCATCTTTTGGGATGTTCACTCTGATGCATTATCTCAGAAATCTCCATTACCTTATAGAAGAGAAAAAAAAGCTATCTGCAACATATGTTGACATCAACTGAAATTAAAATTGAGGCCATGACAGTTAAGAATGGGAGCTGGGCTACTTGGCTGTGATGCAGAACAAAATGTAGAAATTTTTGTAATTAAAACTGACACACAGCTAGTGGACACAAAAGAGCCGGAACTATTCTATACTGAGAGGATGTCTCTTGGCCTTCATATGGAAAATGGTTGCAAAAAGAGGAAAAAGTTGTCAAAACTAGTTCATTTGTCCTATTACCTTTCATTTCTCCTATTATTTTATTGATTTAAAATTGGAAATTAAGAATTCTACCTTTAATGAATCATAATATTGATATTCAATTATATCAGGTCTTCCCTTTGAAATGTCAGCAATTACTTTTTTTTTCCCCCAAAGAACAAAAGTAAAGTCTAAAGAATCATATTTCCCTGTTTTTACATACTACCTAGGTTTCTTTTTCTTTAAGACAAATCTGTTTCAAAAACTTTATATCCTGAATGCAAGCACTAAATCTATATATAAAAATCAAATCCACAAAAGGGATTTTCGGACTTGATGAACCAACTCAAGATATTCTATGGTAATCTATGATAAAAAGATATGAACAAAAGCTGCCTCAGAGACACTGAAAAATGTTACCTGAGGTTTCTGTCTGCCAATAGGTGGCAGAGGCTGTGCTGTGGAGAAAGTCGGAGGACTTTTACAAGTCGGCCAGTCATAGAGCTCATAGGTGAAGGGCCTCTTCATTTGCTGCTGTCTGTGGCTCAATGGGTTTGACTTCCGTAGCAGCAGTTCCATTGGATCTGGGGTTTTTCTGAATGGTGAATTGTATATGCCTGCAATCTGAGGAGAAGATGGGGTTATCTTCAACTAACTTCAAACTTATTCTTGCATTTATTCTATAAATCAAACCAATTAAAAAACCCTATATAATGAACAGTTCTACACAAAGTTTCTGACAGCTACTGACATGGGATAGATCTATAGTTTAAATGCATCTCTGGGCATTGCATTACAGTTATAAAAGGGTTTAGATAGGATAATGTAATAGGTAATCTGAGTTTCAGCTCTTCAAGTGGGAGGTAACTTTCATTTTATGGAAGGAAATGCTTCCTGTATCTCAAACCCAAGTTTTCTGTCAGTCACATTAAATTTTTCACCTTCCACAGCAGTAGTCAAAGAAACATGCCAGTTTTCCCTTAAAAAATTATTAAAAGTGTACAAATTTGCATGTAGTTTTAAAGGTAACCTATTATAGCTGTTTTGAATTTTAAAGTTTAGTTTAAATACTGATTTAAATTCCTAAACACGATAGGAACAAAAATGTATTACCTATTATTTCCAAACACATACTTAAAGAGTAAAATAAGTGCTTATGCAAGGGAACATAACTCCTGCCCCTTTAAACTCTGTGCTAGCTGTTTCACAATGTAGACTAAGACAGTGGCAACTGCAGCGTTTTTTAAAGTAAAACTGAGTGATTAGTTAAGGGGAAATACAAGAAAACGTATGGAATACCAAAAACATGTAATTGCTTCTTTCCAGCAAAATGGTCACATTAAATTCCTTTAACTATTCAAATGTATTTAGTTTTCATAGTATAAAAATTGCAAAAAACCAAAACTATGGAATATAAATTTCTGAACTGTGAATTAAACTGAAAGATTCATTCTTTACCAAATTTGATATTTCATTTTTTCAGGATACATCTTTAATTGCATCACTAGTACAATCTAATAGAACAATTACTAATATAAAACATACATTTCAAACTCTGAACAAGTAATCCACATCATTAACAATCTGTGAATATCTGGCAAGTCAAAATTATGTGACAGACTGTTCCCAAATCAGTCCTAGAAATGTAGGGATTTTATCAGCTGTATATAAACAATTCTCAAATAGACATATGTGAGTTTACTGAATTAATTATGAACTGTTAAACATGAGAATTCCTATACCATACTGCACAAAGCCACTAAATCTCCTATAAAACAGATGATACGTGCTTAAAATACACCTGGTGAAAATTAAAGATATTGAGTTGCTTTAAGGATATTTATATTTTCTACAACAGTATACTCAGAGTATCCTTAAGACTTTTAAAGTAAATTTGCTGTTTAAAATATATGGTCCTTTCCTTTTAATATAATTTTAATTGCTATGAAGTATTGAATACATATAGTAGGAAAAGAAATCCATTTCGTGATGTGGGGAAAGGTAAGCAAAAGAGTACATGTTTAAAATCTTTCATTTCTCCTTTGGAACACCACTGAGGACCCATGAGAAAACTAAGTAGAGCATCAGCCTTCTCATAAAGTATTAATCTCTTGAGGCTGAGAGGACTGAACACTCCCCAATTAGCTCTAATGTATTTTTCATTAACTTCTACTGCAAAGTTCCAATTTCTTGTGTCAAAACAGTTAAATAAGGCCCATATAAAACTTATTGTTTAATGGACAAAAATATTCAGAGATGGTAGATTATTCAAAATATTGTTGGGCTATTCAAAATTTTATGGGGTATATTCTTCAACTCTGTAAGTGTTCTGGCCCTAATGACAATTTATACTGGCGTTCTGTTACATGTTTGCCTCTTAGTGCAAACCCTATAAACTATTCCATTGCACTATCAGTCTAAATGTGTAATGAGAAAGATGACATGAATAGAGATAAGTGGTAGAAACAGATGTATGCCAAACAACCACTGGTTGTTCATTCAGCTCTTCAGGATGTCAGACTAAAATGGCAGGGATCCATGCTTCAAATAGTAGGCAAGAAGAATCACTGGAGTGAATATGAAATTGCAGGTCCATCTGGATGATCTGTAAAATCCAGCTGCATCTTAAAAGTTTGGTTCTGAAAGTCTGGTACTTACTCACATAAACATCTCACAAAGTTACAGATTCTCCTAATGCTCTTATTATTTTTGCAACATTTCATACATTGTTTTATTGCAATTTTCTTATCAGCCCAGTATATTTTTGCCTGCGAACACTTGGTGACCTGTAAGCACTATGTAGACACAAGTTCCTTATGTTGTCTCAGGCTTTATTGCACTGTTCCACAATTCTTGAACGCATTCACACTGTACGCTTGTTATACAAGCTCTCTTACATATAAAATGCCACAGTCAAGGCCTTCCACACAAATTAGATTCCACGTTGTAGATATACACACTAACTCACAGTCATTATGGCTCCTCACCCATTAGTCCTACCGTGGCCATTGGCTTTGCCTACGTTCTGATCAATGAATTTTTGCCTTCACTCTGTCGATGACAGTAAAATAGAAAAGTGATTGTCTTTTTTTCACATTTCACTGAACTGCTCATTGTACTGTTACTTTATCTTTCCACCCATTCCTATGTCATCTATGTTCAGCTGTTGTATCCTGCCTAACGTGGAGACTGCATTCTAGCCATGCCGTGCATTGCAGAGGTCCCCAGCTAGTGGGAGAGATACTGCTCTCTCATGGTACATCTGTGAAGCACATTTTATAGAAAACTACAATGTCACTGAAAATGTAAACATTTTCTAGAAGAAAAAGATCTCCATGTGCACCACTGAGAATCAGGATGACCTAGAATAAACCACTATGGCATAACAATGACTCTCTGAAGTTGGCGGGCATGGATTTGTCGATCAGTAGCAAAGCCTGATCAGGGCTGCATCTGCCCAAAATTTACACCCCTTTTTAAGCTTTTTCTTAAAAAAAAAAAAAAAAAGGCTGAAGAACAAATTCAGTAGGAAATTAAAAAAAAAAAAAATACAGTATTTTAATCTACATGACATTGGGGGTTTTTTTTGGTTTTTGTTTCCCCAAAGTGGAAAAATACATAATCTTAAATAATTTACACATTTTTCCTCTGAAGAATTACAGGCAAGAATAACTTTAGTGTGATGTGGTGTCTGGGCTCTAAGCATTGGCATTGCTTCTGTTAGTCATACTTAGAGCAAGTATAAATGGCTCCACGAGTATAATGGCTCTTTGAAATTGCATTTTGCAATCTGTATCGAGATACTACATATAGTCTACTTGATACTTCTTTGTTTAAATGTTTGGCAGTAGAAAAAATTATAGTTCAGAAACGGTTCACTGTGAAATGCTGCTGAATATCTCAAGGTGCAAAAGGAGGATTGGATTTTAGCACTTTTAATGATACCAAAATTAGCCATAGTAGGTGTGGGAATCCATTGATTCAGTGTCTTTTGAATTATTATTGCTGAAAAAGTGTTTTAACAAAGAGCCATCTTTTGTTGTTCTTTTTTTTACATGCTATCAGGTTAAACATGCCGATAGCGTACAAACTATGAAAATGCATTTGGAGTTTTAGTGAGGCCAGTTGGACACTTTAAAAGTTCTTGCCTCTACAGTTGAAAATCTGTAAGATCTAGGTCAAAATTTATTATGAAGTGCATTTTGAAATAATAATTTTTAAGCCATCCTTGTTAATTACATTTTAATTATATATGTTCAAGTATTCAAACAGACAGATAGCAGAGCAATCAGCAGAGTTAGTATCTAGATAGATAAAATTAATACTAATTTACTCTAAATTCCCCAAGGTTTGTGGTAAGTTTTTAAGCCTAGATTTAAAATTGGCAAAGTTTGGTAGGAGAGTAAAGGGATGAGTTTTATTCTACTTTCCAGTTCAGACCAATCTCTGGCAAAATTGCTTCCATTCATTTTTAAATATCTCTGCAAGTCAGAGTCTTATTTTTGTAATTTCTTGCACATGTGCTGTGCGCTGATGGTTGCCCTCTTCACTCTATCCTCTGCAGGGAGCTGGCAGTCTGCAGAAATCTAAGAATCTGGAGGATCAAAGCCTTTGGTACTTAATAAATTTGCATATCTTCTTGAGACCAGGACAATGTGTTAAAAGTGTTACTTCATCTTTTCCCTACTTTATACAATATTCTCTCAACTACACAACCATTGTAGTTAATACTGCTTTTTCAATGGTAGAAGAGTATCAGTCTTGAGATATTACCTCATACTTTGATTCCAGTATTTCCCCACCTTTAGTCCATAAGAAAATATGTCACCCTCCAAAATATTATGATAGGTTACAAAAAGTACCTCTTGTCTGCAGGGAGAATGACCCATTTTTCTGTACTTGTGTTCTTCACAACTAAGAAGGGCCTCAGTCAAAGCCAGCTTTCTGGGACTTCATTTCCAGGAACAATTTTCTAAAACGACAAACACTATGGGGAAATCTGTGCTAACTGTTAAAAAACCTACAACGGAGTTATTTGCAGTACTGTCATGCTAACTTCCACCTCAATAAGACCAAAGAAATCTCTGGAGGGGACTCTGCTAATAGCTTCTTACTGACCTCCTTGCATCAGGCCCTTCTGGTGAATGGTGGCCCGGTGGTGAATATGGCAAATGAGGTGTGAAAGCACAGATTTTTTTTTTTTTTTTTTTTAAGACTATGGTTCCGACTTGTCACGGAAAATACAAAAAAAAAAAAAAAAAAAAAAAAGAGAAATGAGTTATACAATAGATATATTTTTCCCCTAGAATTCTCTGTCTCAGACCTTCCATCATGGAAACCCAAGCATGACCTGGAATATTAATTGTGTCAGGTCAAGCATACTGGCAAATGTACCATTTGTTACCCAGTCATCCTTAGCATTACATTAATATTTTGAATCATTTTGCATTTCTAACACTCTATCATTTAGCTTCCTCCCAATCATTTTCTTATCTTTATAATTAATGGTAGCATATAAAGAAAGAAAGAAAAAAAACCATAAGAAAACAAATATTAATTTAATGAACATTAGCAAAGAAAAGATTTGTGGGTTTGTTTTTTTTTTATATTTAGTATTGCTTCCACCTCTAATCCTATATTTAGTCTATGCTGTAGAATATCCATTTTTGTCTTTTCCTGTTTATCATTTCTATACAGAGAGAAAGACTTAACTGTTTTTCCCCAGATTACAACAAAGAAATTATTAAGGAGCTTGCCTTGAAAGCTAAACTATGAAGGAAAACAGCAGCAAAAGAAATAGAAAGAAGGAAGGAAGAAAGAAAACGAAAAAGGTGCAGGTAGAAAGGGAAAGACAAGGCTGTGTTGATTATGCTGGTTAGTTCCTCAGAAAAGATCGGTGATCCCAAGTGGTATAATAAAACGTGAACAGTTTCAGATGCTGCAATTTTTATTCATGAATGAATTATTTCTTATTCTTCTTTCTTATGTCTTGACTGAGCTTTGAAAGTCTACATATAAAATTCCAAGCAAAATATGCCCTGATAGTGTAGCTGTTGCAGTGCAAATAATTACACACATGCAAAATTAAAAATCGATGAAGTTGAGCTGAAGATAAAATGTAAGTGTGAAGTCAATACGAAGCGTATGCTCATATCTTTAAAATATTTTTTACCGTAATTTAACTAAACAATAATAAAGGTATGCTTTGTTTTAATTACTTCTCCCTATCAAGTCTGAAAGTCTGAAAGAATCAACATATATCATGAATATGAATGTTTCATTTAGCAGCCATTTAATGTCAAAAAAAAAAGCTCTGAGGGAGGAAGCCTTTGCAAGTGATTGTCACAGTAAGAATCTAAATGAAGTCCTACTTTCTCATTCTGGTCTTTTAATGAGGAGGTAAACAAGAAGGAAAAGACTCAACAAAATAGGCACTTAACTTGAAAATCCTTTTTTGCACCATTGTAATTTGTAAAAAAACTAAGCAGGCTGAGAGGAGAGGTAAGATATCTTTAAAAGCCATAAAAGTAAAAGCATGAAGGAGAGCTGTGAATGAAATATTTGCTAGAGATGGGATTGCTGAATCAACACTGACCAGTGCACTTCATCATAATTATCAGGACATACTACTGCCAGGGGATTTATAAAAATCCCACTCAGCAAATAATTGCCCTGCTGTTAGGAGATAGTCGGAGTGTTAACACACTGTCACAGTCCAGCGTTTAGTAAGATATTCAACATTCAATTACTCTTGCTGAGAAGTAAAAGGAAACATGATCATTTCTCAGCTACTGCAGTTATGCTTCCACATGAATTCCAGTGAACAATCTTGTTAATCCCCAGATATAGTTTCTCTAGGAGGTAAAAGAAATACCTTAAAACATTAATGATTCACAAGGAAAAAAAACATGTTTATATGATGCTGCAACCATGTCTGTAAAAGAAAAGGAATTTAAAACTTCTAAATAACTAGTTTATTACAGTCTGTCAGAATATTCCATATGTAGTGAAAATAAAAGGGTAATATCTTTACTATGAAATTTATTGGGGAAAGAGCCATCTATAAAATTTCTGTAAATACTGTTCTAGCAACAAGTATAATAAAACTATGTCCATGAACTCAAATTTGGAACATCAAAATATTTAAACCACATTAGAACATATTCTACTAGGAATAATCTGTGATTTTTTAACTAATATGAACACATTTTTATATTAACAATTAAGAAATATAGTGTAAACTTTATTCAGATATTGGAAGAATACCATAGTGTGGTTCAACATTCCAATTTGAGATAAAATTTCCTTACCATGGCTGACAATAGGAAAAATGTCACCTAGCTTTATAAATGTAAGTTCAGTTCTCACTGAGCTAAAGCTACTCCTTAGGCCTGATCCTGTAATCCTTATAAAAATATACTCTCAGGAACTGCGTCTAAATAAGAATTGGAGGACCTAGCCTGTTATTGTACCTAAGGTATTCTAGCTTTGTTTGAGATACCGATTTTATGCAGAGACTGAAGAATTCATAAATGAGTGATGAGTAGTGTATATTCTTTCAAGTGGGATTAATTACCTGTCTTCTGCTTAATATATATTCTGTTTAAACAGAGTAATAGAAGCATTAATTATTGTTATTCTGCCTTCAGATTGTAAATCCTGGTTCAGTCCTTTTCATCTGTGAAATGTTTGCTTGATATCAAAATAATAGTGCAATCACGTTTTAAATACACTTTTATAAGTAAACCAGGCTGCAATTTTATGGACTATACAATGAGGTGTTAAGGAAACATTCAAGTCCAGTATCCTGGCCACAGACCATAAAATCAACCTCTAAACCTGCACAGGCACTAAGTTCAATTGCAGAAAACAAAACTGTAACCAAGTCTTCAAAGAGGTACCAACTGCTTGGGTATATAGGAAACAAGACAAAAGAGAAACAAACTCTTAGTTTAACGCATGAATCATTGTGGCATAATATCCAAAACACAGCAGCCCAGCAAATGCAGAGGCATCCCAAAAATGTATCCACTTTTCATTGATTCTCTCTTTCTGACTGAGGCTTACTCTGTCAAATGTAATTCTTAAGCAGGCTCTTGATGACTTGACTAGATCACGGATAATAACTTGAATGAGAGAGAGATGGCATGGGAGACAATACTCTTGTGATGAAGACACAGAACAGAGATAGAGCATTCAAAGTTCTCTTACTGACTTCTCATTTGACATCTAACTGATTTCAAAACAAGCAGAAAAATACATTTTACCTTGCTTAATGACTTTATTTTAAAAATAGGAATGGGAAATTCCATTGCTGTTATCATTTTTTCTTTAAGAAGTGCAGGGGTGAGTATGGGATCATGTACAAATTCTAGGAATCTCTGAAAACCAACCTGCTTCTACAACCACCCTGTATAAATGGGAATTAAAGAGCTTAGTCTGAAGAAGAATCTCTGAAGGTGATTTTATTCTTCCATGTCTCAATAATTACATGTGAACACACAGACGGTATTTCCTTACTTCACAGAGTTATTTTGAGGCTAAAATTATTTATGCTTGTGAGAAGTTTTCAGAGCCTTAAAACACTTATTTAAATGTGTGATATTATTTACATCTTTAAATTTAAAATTCCATCTACTGTCATTGTCATAATGGAAAAGATTAAATTTGTAAAAAAAAAAATCAACTTGAAATTCATGCCTTGTTTCACTGGACTCAGAAAAACCCTTGTAATTATACCATTTAGTATCTCTGAATTTGTAACACCAGAAGTTACCTACAACAATATATCAGAAGGCAGGAGAAGCTCAGAGAGGACAGAGATGGAAATCATATGGAAATTTCCTTTGTTAATGAAATAATTGCTAAATAGAGAATTCATTCACTTCTCCATAAATACATATGTGCAACATTTCATTGCTTTTCATTCTTTCTTGTGTCTGTTGCATTGTGCTTACATGTGAATCTTCCCTCACAGACATACGTTCTGACAGATTTATTAAAGAATTTGCTGTAGTAAACCTATAGGATTAGACAATGACTAAAAAAATCAAAATGTGGCAGTATGTTTAACAAAGCAGTCTCCAATGAGACCAATATAAAATGAGGTGAAGGTTTAATGAATGCTCATAGTATTGTATACAGGAAAGAATAAAGAAGAGGGAACAGAACCATGTTAGTCAGATTTGTAAAGGTAGTCAGAAATTAGTAGAGAAGAGTGATGTCATAAGAAAAAATTAAAACATGAAGATTTTATTAAAAGATTGATGAAACAGAAAAACTGGAAGCAAAGCAAACAATAGGTGAGGGAATATACACAGTTTTCATCATGTCCATTGCAGGACAGACACAATTCCCAAATTAACAGTATATATTAGATACTAAACAAAAGCATTGAATATTGAATACACTGTGCAAGTTAATGAAAGAACTTTACCATTATACTATTCACTTGCTTAAGAGCTGAAAAACAAAAGAATTGGTGTGTACATCACTCATCTTGAAGTCTCATTAAAGCAAGGATACCATCAGTGCCACTTCTTAATCAACAGGAAGGTTTGCTGTTGAGAAATGTACAGCATTTTATCTTCATGATTTCTCCTATGCCATTCCTAACCTCCCTCTTCTTATACACCTATCTCTTATTTAGCACGTAATTCTTCTGATATAATAGTTTCAAAAATTACCTGAGCAAGACCATACATCACATCAAACTTGTACAAACACCAGACAGACTACTACACATCAACCAAATTTATCCCAGTAAAAATTTCAGGAATGTCAGTGGAGTTCCACTCTGTGCAAATGTGTGTGAATGTGGCTCTCTGTGTGAGCTATTTAGTTGATATTTGCACTACATCGTAGTTCCCTTGCAATACAGATTCTTTCTTAAATGTGTGTACCACATCATACACAAAGCCAACATTCAATATATAACTCACTCTTATCAGTTTTCTGACCCTGCAGCAATCCAACCCTTTTGCCACCCCAATTGACAGTAATACACAAAATGTGGTCATGTTTTCCTAAGATCTCAGCATGTACACTTTTGATAGATTACACAGCTTGTCCTTTAAACTCTGCCATTAATCCTACCCACAGGAGTTAGGCAAGAAGTTTGTTGTCTAGAAAAAACCCACACAAATAGAGATTATGCAATTCAAATGCTCAAAAAGACCTTCTAGCTACTGGATTTTTAAATGACTAGTGCTAGATGCAGAGATGCTAAATGCTGTAATACATGGTAGATACAGAGATGCCACTATGCTATAATAACATATGCTTAGGATGAATGACATGGCTAGTAACAAGCTATTTAGAAGCCCTGAGAAATATTGCTGTGTCTACATGGATATGCCTTTAGACAACTGAGCTTGCATAGGATCAATCATAAAACAGCACTCAAACTTTACATCCTATTGTGTGTTAAGCTCTTTCTAATGACAGATGATTTTTCAGTGTAAACTCTTTCTCATTTCTTTACACAGTTAACCAGTTATCAAACAAACTGAAATGATTTTATAATAAGCAGCCTTTAGGAAAAATAGAATTTGCAATACTGTCACAGAACACGCTTAAAATTATTAGATTTGTTCTATTTTTAAGTTTATTCACACACTATCTTTAAAAAATAGGATGTGAATAACTTGTTTTCTGGGAAGCGTGGCAAAGGGAGAAATTACAGATTTCTGTTGGAAGCACTTTCTTTTACCATTTGTGCTAAAATGAGACTTAAGACTGAATGGGAAGGAAGTACTTTTCACTGACACTGGGGAGAAATACATGTGAAATGGTGCATAGCCATCTATTACTCATAGGAGGTAGGTTAGGCTGTCAGCAGATAGCACTTCCCCATCCTCTTCCCATTGCTCCCTAACCTACGGAGTTACCCTTTTTTATGAAGATCACCACACTTGCCATCCTAGTTTTGGCTTTGATCGTACTTGCCCTTTCTAGGGAGACAACCACCCCGTCTTAGAGAAAAAGAAAGGCTGATTGAAAAGGATATAAGCAAAACTGGAAAATCTATGGAAGCTGTAAACTTTGTCACTAAACGGTTTTGGCAGAGTGTGCACCAGATAGATTCTGGAGGCATGTGTTGGCTTCCAGCACTTGCCTTCTTTTTACATTACCATGATACTGTGTTGAGTAGCAGAAATGCAGTCCTGCGTGTTCCCAGGATGAGTAATCCCAAAGGGCAAGAGCTGGACTCAAATTCTAAGAGAACTAAAGATTTTGGAGTGTGTGTGCAAATCACTTAAAGGTCATTTTTGGAATTCAGACCTAGTGGAACTACCTTCTAGACATAAATATTTTTTTTTTGTTCAGGTAACAATGTCTTTCAGAATCACAAACAGATCAGTTACTGGCTGCTTTCAGTTTACCTTACTTTGTCCTTTTTGACAGAAACATTAAGCAACGTTAACTGAGATTCCTTTCAAGTGAACTGAGATTGTGTGTATAGTGCCCCATGAGGCACAAGAGTTGAATGATTTTCCTGTAGTGAATACCTGTGAATAGACTGATACATCTGGCTTCCAATGTGGAAGCGAATACATGAAGAAGGCTTTCTGATCAAACATACCTGTCACAAGTACTGTAAGAAGGATTTAACGTAAATTGAGAATACTTTGGAAATAGTATTTTATAAAAACAGAACACTGTAGCATGAAGTGCTTTATATACTAATGCTATTTAAATGTAGCTGCAAGCCTGCCTGAGAGCTAGGAAAGCTCACTCTCTCCTCTTTAATTTAAATGCGTTTTTATGGTACAAGCTTTGGAAAGTACTCAGAAATATCTGACTTCTTGGCAGAGAAGTGATGAGTGGATGTGAAACACCCATGAATAGGTGGGGATGTTCAGTGATTGGGGCACCTACATTAAAAAAAATTAACCATTTTAGTTCATCTTCGGGAAGTATTAGTACTTATAATGAATGATAATTTCATCCCTTGAATGTTTTAGAGACAGGATAATAAAATTACAACAGTAAAGAGGGAGGAAATAAAATGTAAAATGTAAGAGCTAATTCATTCTTCGTGCTAGCTCAGTCCTTGGCCTTTCCTGAACAGACACTGCCAATAGTAACAAATTATGTATAATCATTTTGTGATGTGGACCGTTCACTTGGGACTAAGCTCAAATGACCAAACTTGCAGCCTTGTCTCTTAAACTGTGGATCTGAAGATCAAAGGCCAGAGTTTTATCCAGTGAGTCTTCACCTTTATAAGAATAAAACTGCCAGGTGTCCAGAGACAGAGTGGGTGTCAAACAGTGTCATTTTAGACCAATTGTTTTTCAAGTTCTTATAGGACAGCACATTAGGTTAGAAGCATATTAATCAGTTATGTCTTCTGAATATTCATTAGCCTGCTCCAGGAAGGATTTTGTGGCTTTATTTTTTTCTTCCTCCCTCAGAACATTTACACCTGATGTAAGTGCACTAACTTCAATAGAATTAACTCCTGATTTCCAGTAGTGTAAGAAGGGGACACACACAGTCAGTGTAATGTTTATGAATTGCCATCTCTGTTGACAGGAAAATGTAATAAAAAAATACCGTAGCATTGAATATAATTTGAATTTAAAATATTTTACTCTATGAACTGACAAACATGAAATGACAACTGATGTAATCAATAAAAGTGATACAATTTTGAGTCCTACAATAACTACAGAAAATTCAAATGAAACTGGTCTGAAAAACAAAAGCTGAAAAGTAACCTTGTGGCATGTTTTTGCTACCTTTATACACAAATGCCCTAATTCAGAGTCCACAGAAGTTTGCTAAATGGCTCCCACTACCCTAAAGTGGAATTGCTTATGGAATATGGGTGTTACATAGAGAGAGTAAGAACGGAAAACTCTTTTCTCATTGCTGAAATTAGAACTTTTCACTGTTAACTCACTTGATGCTAACATTTTCTTCCTCCTCAGAGAACATTATTCTTAAGGTGTTTGGGGTTGTTTTTTTAAATTGTTTTCTATAGTGCTAAACTATGTAAGAGTTACTGTATCACATATTTATGTCTCCCTGGAAAAGTTTATCTCAGTCAAGACTAGTCCCTTTAAAAATACTTCCGTATTTTATAACACCAGCTATTATATCCCTACAAGTAATCCTTTCTAATGCATTAGTTCAATGGGAATAAATATGGGCAAATACCAGCTACATGTCTACACACATTAGCCTTGACTCAACAGAGAGATGGTGACACACTCAAGCAGGCACTGAAAACTGAAGGAACAACTGCAATCCAAAAAGATAACTCATGTCTTATAACTGGCAGTTACTAAAAGAAATGTCATAGATTTTGTGACTTTTACAACAAAAAGTTCTATTATTAGACATGGGCTTTGTTCTTCTCTTGCAGCTCTAAATTACCTAGGAGGCTTATGAGCAGTATCTTTTAACAAACTGCCAAAGGATATCAGGAGAAATTGTCACTCCGCTAAAGAGGGCTCAAAAATGACAGAATTTACTGTTGCTTGGAGTGGAGGAGGCAATCTGCAGAACCTCACCAAACTGTGGAGAAAGATTAAGGCACTTTGCAGTTGCATATTCTCTTGTGACAGAATACCAGAGACAGTATATGCTGTGAAATGAGCATGCTGCAAAACAATACTGCAAGGAGAATAAGTGAACTTGGTCTTCCAAGGAAGCACAATTTGAGAGCTAGTGTTGTGGGCCTAGACCTCTTATCACACTCTTTCTGTTTAGGTTATTCCTTCTCTGAGTATTAAGAGAGGCAGGAATTGGAGGAATACAGAGGCCAAAAGTGAACACCTTAATAATCAAAAAATGGAAAGCTCTAAACCAAAAAACTACAAGTCCTTCAACTACCAACTGCTGGGAACTAGGAGAGTATTCTTGGCATGTCATTATACTGCCCCATTGCCCCATTTTATTCCTCTTCCCTAGGCACATGCTGTTGGCCACTGTCAAAGATAGGATGCTGGGCCAAAGGAGCCTTCAGATTGACTCAGTCACATCTTCTAATTGATCAGGGCCCAACAGAAAGAAGATTCTGTACAAAATCAAGAGTAAGCATACACACACAACTGCAGGATTAATTTTTCTCAAGGTCTCTATAGTTAAAGCATTCAGAGAGAACGGGAGATCCCACAGAACAGAGGACCAGTATTAGCTCATCTAATCTTAGCATGATTTATCGAGGAGCAGGAAGTCCAGGTTTGGAAATGAGGCTGTGACTGAGTCCACCAGCCAGAGGAATGATAAGATTAAGTGATACATGTAAAACATCATATTCTCAATAATGTCAAAATACATTTTGTAATTGTGTGACAAAGCTCTCAAGCTTTCATAGACATTATATCACAGAGAACTTTGGCTTTCTGGACTAGTTGTACATTCATTTTCTCTGACAAAAGGTAAATGTGGTTTATCTGCTTAGAAACAGAAGAAAGTTGGAGAAAAGAATTCAAATTCTCCTTTACTTCACCCAGTACTGTTTGCTATATGGGAAAAACTATAGAGTAAAGGGAAAAGATCTGTAGCTCTGCTGATTCTCCAATCCTTTTCTCAGTGAAAGGAGAAACTGTAATAGCAAAAGGCTTTTTCAGCTGTGGCACTCTGAAGACTGTTTCCATAGGAATCTTTTCCTGATCTCAATGACTTTACAAGACACACACCACTCTTCTCCTTTTACCACTTCCCTTGCTCTGGCCTCTTTCAGAGGCCACTGCCTTCTGCTCCCCACCACACTGTAGACTTGCAGGTCCTCCACCTGGGTAGCAACAGTAGTGCTAGCAGCAGCTGACACTCTTGCTCCCACTCACAGACTCTCGTCAGCACTGCTTCTTGCTCTGTCAGCAGATACTTAAACAATACAGGTCTGTATTCTAGCTTGATACTGGATCTTTGGATTTAGTCTATTATATACCTAATTCTAATCATCATTGTAAGACAAAGACCAACTGCAAAATTCCTTGGAAGGTTGGAAATACCAATGACAGGAATCATGCAACAAGATGTTTCAACAAATGTGGGCTTTTCATACCCACTTCTACAAAATGCCATTAATGTATTCAGTGATTCTGTCTTTCATTGACTTTAAAGGCCATTTGTCAGCACTTTCCAAAGGATGGCCCTTTCTACAAATGTCAGCCTTGTGAATATGACAGAGCAGAAGTAAGAACCTATTCAATTATAGTGAATTTTGCTAATACAGAAAGGGAAACTAAGGGATATAGAAGGATAATCTACATAGGTAAGCATGTTTATAATAGAAAACTACATTTAATAAGTAGTTCATTTATTAATGACAACTAAAAAAAGAGCCTCATTACCGCTGTAGTGGAAATACCATACTGTGATTATGGACTAATAAGAAAAACTTAATTATTATAAGTTTCATGTCTCAATAAGAAATTACAATGCAGTTCAAGATAAAACATATAAAAAAATGAAAAAAATACAACTGCATTGTTATTTCTATTGTGTTACCAACAAGAAATGACAAGAAATGTTCTTAACAATGGCAAAAGTTTGTTAAATATGTACTGCATTTTTTATCATGTTCATTGGGAAGTCAGAATTTATCAGTCTGTTAAGGTAAAAACAGGCAAGGAAAACATTGTTTTATATATACATATAAATTTTAAAATCTGAAATGTAGAAAGTCTTATTTTTAAAATGGAATTTAGTTTAGAAGCTCCACAGTTGCCATCTCACAGATTTATTTCTTGCTGTATTTTACACTGGAATCTCTTGCAACAAGCAACCAGTAGGTGGAGCAGACAACATTAAGTTCTCACGTGATAAGAAGGGCATGGACTTGACTGTTGGGAGGGGGTCATAATTATGGGAATCATGTAGGAGACATTTCCTTCAAGCAAAAGAAGCTTATGTGTGTAAGATGTTACTTGACAAGTTATAGATACTACTGGCTTATATAGCAGGTTGATTAAAAGCTCAATATTTCATAACCATGAAGTTTTAGAGCTCATGCTTTATTTCTCCAGACATTATTTGACAACTAATTTAATTTGAACCAAATAAAAATTTACTTTGTTTTTTCAAGTCCACTCTTATGCCTACAAATAGGGTTATATTTGTGTTGCATGGTACTATAGAAAAAAAATATGTAGCTGTTTTTTAGTAAAGCAAAAAACCATGTTTTAAAGTTGGCAGGATGCATAACATTGTACTTTCACAGAAAGACAGTCAATAATTATATTTTTAATATAAATTATTAATATATATTATTAATAACAGCAAATTAACATTACTACTTTTAGTAATTATTGATTATGCAAATATCCTAACTTGTTTAACTTCCTTTTCTTTGAACTTCTTTGCTAAAATACTAACATTCTTTTATTCAAATGAACTGCTTAGTTCTTATGTGGAATAAAATGTTTGTGTAAATGCAATCTATTTTTACAAGTAGCAATGGGAAATGTCATAATTGGGTGAGTTTGTATGGCAAAATACACTCAGTCAACTGTTTGCAAAAACTCTAGGAAAATTGTAAGGTATAGTATAATACCATACATTTTTTATCATCCAATGATTTCCCTGAATGTCAGTTTCATAGCAATGGTACTCAATACATACACGTCCCCCCGCAGAAAGGTAGGGAACTGCAGATAAAACAACTTAAATGTAGGTATGACTATATAATATTTTGTAAGCAGATCAAACTCCTTGCTCATGACTGTAAAGCATGCACACGCTTACTCTGCCCGTATTTTGAGCTGACCAGGAGCTGTGTAACTGCATTAATTCTTGAGCTAATATACCGTGGCTCTCAACAGGGCTAATTAGTTTGGGTTCAGCCCCATGTTATAGCTCCAGATTGGCTTGGAAAGTAATCAAAGCAAGCTCACATCTGTCTATATAAGACTATGTGTATATACCTGGTACCAGCAACAACAAATAATGCATACTAATTCAGAGTTTCGTATCCATTTCTTCCTCTTTTTTTTTTTCTTTATAAAGGTGACAGTTTATAGAATAAATAATGCTTGAATAGCAAGTTAATTAATGAAAAAGACCAAACATTTTGACTTCATCATAGGTCATACTAGACATACTAGACAGCCCTGTACATTCCTGACACTAGCATTTTTAAGTTTTACTTTTTGAAATGTAAAACAATGCTAGCAATTAACAATAGGCACAACCTTACATATATATTTATAATCTGTGGAATAAGAAGAGCAAATTCTGCAATCAATAAAGGGTTCATAGACTTTAAGGCCAGAAAAGATCACTATATCATCTGCTACATTGTGCAATGCTACAATGTTTGATCATCTCCCTCTTTAACCTGTAACACACTTCTGAGATGGGTTTTTGAGCTTGAGCTTGTAGGGAGTAGAGAATGGAACTTGACATGCTTTGCTTTACTGAAATTGAGGAGCAACAACTCCTTAATTCCCTTCTGTCAATAAGGAGACAATTCTGTCTCACCCTTTTTGCCTGTAGTAAAACAAAAAAATTCAGAACTATAGCATATATTTGAAACAGTTATTGCAAATACAGATCTTGCAACGCTGTCCACATAACCTGCCTAAACACCTCCAGCCTTGACGCATGAGGTTGCTCACTCTATCACTCCACCTTGTTATGCATGGCAGGAAGGTGAGGAGATTGTAGCAAAATTTAACAGATCACCTCTACAACTTATTGGCCTTTAGTTAATACATGACTCATTACAATAAGTCCAGCTTATCAACCTCCTGTTTTCATTTGCTGTGCCCCCTGCTTACAATTACATTTTTTCCTTAACTCACTCAAAACTTGTGACTTTGGATGCCTGTTGCTACTGAGACATGAATGGACCTTGCTCAGTAATCCAATTAACTATGCTTTGAAGACAGCAAGAAGCAGCTGTAGTCAGATCAGAAGACCAGGCATATAGAGAGTAAAATGTGAGACACAGAGCATCAAACCAGAAAACTCTGCACTGAAATAATTTGCCCTGTATCTTAGCAAGATATAAAATTCTATGACTATGTGCAATTGCAGAATACAGACTTTGATTGCAATGAGTAATTTACTTCATATATATCTTTGCCAGTTTTCAGGTTGTCTGTAGGTGTTGCATTGATTTACACTCATTCATGTTTTGAAATACTACCTGCAAAAGAAGATGGTTCTTGAAGCACAGTTCTGTAATAAAGGAAAAATTCTGTGGGCTCTGAGTCCCAGTATTCACAAACCGTCTCAGAAAGCAAAACCAAGCATATTTTTGTTCTGCAAAACACTGGTAGCTGTGCAATTATTTAAAATTAGAAACCCAAATTCATCAGAACATAATAGTTACTGCTGCTGTCTACCAGCAGTCCCCCAGGTGGATGGCTGAAATAAGGCACTACTTGCCATTCCTTAACCATGTGTTACAGCTTGCTAAGCCTGTATCATCAGAATTGACCTAAGTTTACTGAAATCTTTTTAGCCCACAGGTCACTCAATGTCTCTAACCAGACAATTTTTGTACTCCAGGTAATGTTTATGCATTTGTTTACATAAATTGTTCTGTTCAGAACAAGAATTCCCAATTTTCTACAGGTTAAAACAATATAAAAACACTGTGTAGATTATTCTTAATATGTTAGATCTACATCTGGACAAATCAATTATTGTGAACTAATTTCAGTTATTAACTAGCTCCCCTGTCTAAAAGCCACTCAGAACACTTTTAATGTTATTTTTACTAATATTTTACTATGCTATTTTTTTGCAAATAAAATTACTTAAATTTGATGTACAAATGGAGTTTTCATAACTACAGTTAGTTAAACTATATTTGTATTTATTGGATAGGTCACAAATGGCTCCCAAACAGAGCAAAAGATTAAATACTCTGTCACTAAGTGTCATGGTTATTTTTCCTGTGTTCTTTAGAATTAACCATTCTTACACACAGGCTACAATTAACAGCCTATGAAAAGCAAGCACTTAGTTCATACTAGCATACCCTGATTGCACATTAATTCCTTATTCATATGAAGAACAACCAGTCATGAAACATTTATGGACACAAAATCTTTTTTTTTTTTTTTACAAGAGGGGACTAAAGAGGCAAACCCACAAGCTTTACCAACCATATCAATTTTGTATAAGATATATCTACTGCCATATTCACCTGTCTGTAAAGCAGCTTTCATAAGGAAGCTTGAAAAAAATACCACTTTTATCAATACAAAACAAATTAATCAGTAAATATTTAAAATTTATGAGGCATTTCTCTGTGAAAACAATCATGCTAAATAAGCTGATTCAGGCAGTTCTAGGAAAAGCTTCAGCTGAAAACCTGCATTTACAATCTATCCTAAAAACAAGCAGAACACAGCACCAATCCAAGCATTAGCTCAATTAAAAAAAAGGGAAAAAAATGAAATCCCTTCTCAGCTTAATAACTTGTTAGCTCTTGACAAGTGCAACAACACAACAATAAGCCAGTCAAAATGAGTTTTTAAAGCGAGGTTATGCCCTTCGTGTTGTGTTATCACAGTGGCAGATCAAACTGCTGACTTGGACTCTTTCTGCCAGCAGTGCTGATGCTGCCTCTATGAAGCTGCTGTCACGGAATAGTCATGGTACCTGCTCTTGCCTATAGAAAAGCACTAAATTGAACTCGAAGTAGTGTCTTTGTGATATCTTTTCAACAAGTCATGTCCCATTCAGCCTGCTAGTTTATCTCTGTCAGGCTGGGGGCCCAAGTGGTTTGCATGAGCTGTCAGGGACAGGTATACCAACCTGCTCAGTGCTAAGGAGGTAATGCATCTTTCGGGCTTGGTATTTCTTTTCCTTTTCTTTCTTTTCTAGGTCCTTCCTTTTCTCTTCATTTTCCTTCATCTCAGTGTACTCTTGGAGTTCATTCCTGTAATAAAATAAGTCTGCTAATTATATCACAACAATAAAAGATGTACTAATGTTTTGTTTTACTTTAACCCTTTTATAGCTTCACAGTATTCTGCTGTTACGTATTAGCAGTATACTGACACCACTGGAATGCAAAATTACCATTCATTCAGTTCCACAGCAGCAGGATTCTACATGGATATAACTGTGAAGAAATAGGATTAAAATGATAAAAACTATGAACAGTATATTAGTTCATATTACTTACTCTTTTGAAGAATATGTCAACCTATGTATTTTTAGAACTTGATAAAATAGCATTCATAGATGTCCTTTTTTTGTCTTTAAGAGTCTTTTTAGTTTGAATTTCCCTAAGCAGAAGTTATTATAATTTAGTGATTTTCCTTCAAGTGGTTTCAAAATAAAAGTTGCTCACTTATGTTTCAGCTAGTGCCTTGCAACACCTCCTCACTCCTAGATCCTTGAGCCTTTTGTAAGGTTGAGAATGTAGGCATAGAGAAAATCTGGATGTAAACCTTTTATGTGTGCAATGTCCTTAAGAGGAATTTCCATAGCATTAGAATTCTTACACAGGTCACTTTCTACTCTGGTCTGATAGCAATGGTACAGGCCACCACGAGAAACAGGAGCGTAACTGCCTCATGAGCCACTGCATGACAGAGGTTTGCGAACACATAGTGTCATCTAAATGAGTGGGTCTGTATATCCAATAGGTCATGGAAAATTCTTTCATCGTAAATGAAATAAGGAACTGTACCTAAAACCAGCTCTCAAAGAGTGGGTAAAGCTCATTATTTTAACTGAATGTTTAGAGGAAATTTCAACAGAAAATGGGCATAGATTTTCTCCTCAATGGCTTTTTTTCATAGAGCCAGGCTTGCCATAAATTATGCAAACAGTGGAGTGAATTAATGTTCTATAAGAAACAAAATTGCGTGCTATTGTGCACAGTGCACGTGTATGGAATTTTTTTGACCCAGTTAAAAAAGGTTAGTTTGATTAACATTTGTTATTTTTGTTATTAAGAAATGGCTAGTTCAAATTAACCTGGTGCCAAAGACACCAAGCATATTCAGTCAAGGACTTAGATTGTTTAAAAGTTAACTGTGTAAATTCTAGTCTTTATTTTTTTAAGCATGTGTATATATGATAAAATAAAAAGCAAAGAAAAATATACTATTCACATGTCTGGATAATTCAAATATTCCTGCAAAACATATTATTTAGAGAGGTCCACATTAATAGTCTCAGTTGTTTCAATGAGTACCAAATAAGACATTTTAGGACAAGGGTCAAATCCTGTCAAAATATGCACATGAATAAGTTTGCTGATATGAATAATCCCATGGGGAAGTCATATTGCTCCTGAAAGTGTTTTTAAGATTGTGACTTAAACCTATTCTTAATATTTTAATAATCATAATGTTAAATTAGTTCATTAAAATATGTGAAAGAGCAGTAATTGTTTTATAAATATGAACACTATGAAATCACATTCTTAAATACAAGTTGAAAAGTAGAATTTTTATTTGTTTCACACTATCTTTCAAGCTTTTATCAACTAAAATAACTAAAATATTAAGTGATTAAACATGTTTTATTTCAAATGTAGAAGAAAAAATAGAAAGAAAAGGAAATAAAGATCAGAAAAGATGTATAGGTCTGTTTCAATCTCCGGAAATATTTTTTGTTGCAGTTTACTGTTAAAGGCTGCTAATACAATATTTCATACAAGGTTACTTATGAAGCACACTGACGTTTAAAAATCACCATGCTATGCTTTTGCAGCAGTGTAATTTTTTTCCAACGTAAGATTAAATTGCAAAATAAATGAATTACTTAGAGTGGCATGGCCCCCATTTTGCCACCCTTCTCTTGAAAATTGCTTATTAATATGAAAAAAGAAGTTGGAAAATAGCCTGTTTTACTTTATGCATAGCGTTTTGGGGCCTCAAAGCCCGCAGAGCTGGACTAGCTGCACAATTTAGATTGTGTTGGCAAGCGGGGACGATGACCTTTCTGACCTGCATCTCAAGGCTATTATTAATCGCTAAGTAACCTGGTAAAGCCAAACAAATTTGTTTCCATTGAAAGGATCTCTATCTGTGTCTGAGAATTTGTGCTGTACCAAACAAACCTCATTAACTGTGTCCATTTTTGACAAAGAACTAGGAGTTGGAGAGATTGGCGACCTTTCTTTGTCCTTAAAGTACAGATTTCAGAGTCACTGCATGTAGGTACATAAGCATTTTTATTTGGAAACTCTTTGTTCTGTATCAGTCAATCATAAACAATTAATAAATGGACAACGCATATAGTATCAACTCTGTTCTTTTATGCCACTTCACCTTCAATATCAGAGTGTATGATCCATGCTTTACATATTTTATACTATTTCTTGTTCCTTTTTGATTACTGAGTCCTCTATTCAGCTTTAGGACAGCTATCTATAACTGATGAAATGTCTATCAACATATTACTACAGTTCTTATATACTCATTTACTTCTTCACAACAGTGGATATGGTAGCTTTGTTATTTAGAACACAACTGGTGATGAAAACCCCCAAATAATGATAAAAATATAAATTTGTATTACAGATGTAATGATAAAGGGATGCAAAATGTTTTCCATTGTCATTAATCTGACTTTAGCAGATTACTTTGAATGAATGATTAATAATCATTATTTGCTGAAATTAAATGAAGTCCAAAATACTTGTTGAAGTTCAATGTAATTCATGATCTTTTTAGACAGTACTATCATCCAAATCATCACGATCCTTCCTGATTATCACACATCTTCTCCAATGCTGTACCATAAACCATTTAAAAGTTTAGGGGTTTTTAAGCAGTTACAAATAATTTTCAACACACTTTTGCAGCCTACACATTTGTCTGTTGTGCTAAAATATTTCTATCCTGTATTATACTGTTCCATACAGTTGTACAGAACATGCAGACAATTCTGTCTTGGGGTAAATAGCTCCCAAGCTGATTCTTTCCTAAGAGGCAGTACAAGTAAGGGGTATGTAGTAGTCCAAACATTGCTTGACTGGAAAACATAGATGTTATAGCATAAATATAGATTTATTCTAAAGCTATTTGAACCTGAAACTTTCACATCTTTTACCATAATTTCAAGAATTTGAATAGGAGCAACAAAGCAGAGAATCTAAAAGCAGTTGGATATGAATACACTATTATTTCACACATTAGCAGATTAATACTAACACGTTATGCACTGTGTGGGGGCTTTCACTGTTACCATACAGAAAAATGTTAATAGCATAAGTGATACCAAAGACATAAACTTAGACTACCAAATAGAGTTAGACTTCCAGATAGTTTGCATGTAAATGTGTTTATTGAGAAGTCTCATGCTCATGACCTTCTACATGTATGCCTTCCCAGAGAAAATAAATCCAAATTCCACTACAGTCAATTGAAAATTCATTGAAATTAAATGATCTTTGGATTAAACCCTTACACTTATTGCCAGCCTTCTGTTTGTTCATACATATCTTAGGTTCATTGAGCAATAGTTAGCAATCTTTTCTTGGGACTAGACGATATTATGAATACTAGCTATGTATGATGCATGATACCCCGTGGACTCTTGACCACATTTGCTTCAGGATGAACCTTTCATGGTTCAGTGTGAAGTGGGAGAATTGAATATGGGCATATTGTTTGGCCTAAGTTTTTAAAGTTTCACCAGAGTTTTGGGGGAGAAAAAGAGTTCTTTAATGCAAACCATGTTTTAGTTTAATTAATAATCTTATTCTATTTGTATAAATGATCTGTCTGTTGCATGGCTCATAGTTGGAATAGTAGTGCTTATTAAACTGTTATAACTGAAAAAGCAGATAATTGTTCTAGCATATGAATTTTCATTATCTTAAAGCTTATCTCAGTATATTAACAGCACCTACTGCATCTTCTTACAAACCTGGCTTCCCGTATAAGCTTAGTCCAATCAGAGTTTCTCCCACACAGATTTTTATGCAATATCATTGTAGAGGAAATATGTGTAAGTTTTGACCAATATAGTGTCTTATCATGATCTGAAAATTATTCAACAAATCACAAGAGTATCAATGTTTATTAGCGCAAGTTTAGGATATATTATTTTGTTAAAAAAGTGAATAAACTGGGTAACAGAAAGTGTGTTTTCCTTGTCATAGGGAATGTTTCGTGTAATTGAAAATAGGCATAGGATTATCAACATATGTGCTCAAAGGCCACAAATAAAAATGATCTTGTGTAACAAATATGTGAAGTAGCTATTGATTTGTTAATGATAAAATTATTGGCTTTATATAGTTTGAAAATAAAACATTTTCATATGACAAGTTAAGCTATTGTTATTCTGATACTTCATTATGCAGTAGACAGTGGTGGTGGCTCCAGCTACAAGATGCAAATTCCATTGGCAATGTTCCAGCTGTCTGTATAAAGGTTAAAAATACATGTAATACTGTTCCTGGCACTTTTGGAAAGGTCTTCAAGTGAGGATTTCAGCAATATAAAGATTTTAAAAACTCTGCATAGAACTGCATCATTTTACAAATTCAGACATTTATTCACAAATTCACATTTAATGAACTTTATCAAACTATTGTATTCTGTTGGCATTTTCACTGGCATTCTGTGGTCCTTTGACCAGAAAACCATAAAATTATGATATTAACTAAAGTAACAGGCATCGGAGAAAATCAATAATAAGTATAGTTGCCTAGAGTACCCAGAAAGAGTATAAAGTTATTGTGATTTTAAACAGTTCAGACCCCAAACCATAAAATTCCTGCAGCATAGGCAGTAGGCAACCTTAGCATAAAAGAAGATAATCTAAATTGATTTTACCTTCCTGACTATATATCATCCTCCCTGGTCAAATACAGAATATGGAAGTAAAAATGAAATTAGTGGGACAATACTTTTGGTACACCACTGCATGCCACTTGATTTCACATTACATTGGTGTAGATGAGAATGGAATGTGACCTGCCATGATAATATCATTTGACTTAATCTATTATATTTGGGAAAAAATGAAATATACATATAGACTAGCCTAGGATGTAAAAGTAGTTGAGAGATCTGTGTACTGTAAAGGGAAAGTTTTAACAGAACACACATGCTACATGCTTATGTTAGAGCTATGTACCATCAGACAGCTTGATCATCCTCAACCTTTTTCTGATTTTTTGAATTAACATGTTCAGATTTACTGAGCAGAATAGAGGAGCTCTGTAACCCACTTACTCCTCTCTACCATGATGTATACTCCTGTGTGTATCCTGACAGAATCCCTTGACCAAAATGTTTAATCTCAAGTTGCAGTGAAACAGGTGCTCCAAGAGGCAGTCAGTTATTAGTGGTACAAAGTATCTTACTGCTTAGGAGACCTACCACAAATGGGTGTCCAAAATTCTTACTAATTTTAAATGTGAATGTTTACATCAATCCATTTGACAACTTAACTATGACACTCTCTTCAAAATCTTGAGAAATGGTACTGCTCTGTCACTGCAGTGCAGTGAAGAGAAACTAACATGACTCCTTAGAATGAAAAAAAATAAAATAAAGCTAATGTGTAGGCATGCAAAAACACCCTATATTTTCTATTATTATTAATTTTGCAGAGTGAAATTCATTACACGTTAAAATCCCATTGTACTTTGTGCATAGTAGAACATATTCTGCCCACCTTTCCTTAATCACATAGTGTACACTGCCAATGGAATTAAGTGACATACCAGTTCAACTGTCAAAGTCCACGATGTGATCAATATACTATGTAGGAAATGTGATGAACATAATGGTGAAGGGCATACAGTGAATGAATACCTTGTGCAGATCAGGAGATCAGGACACAGCATGTATCAGACGATAGGGCAGAACAGACTGATGTATCCTTCTTATCCTTCTTGCCCTTCCAATTTCCACTGCTGCAGTTACTCAAGAGAGTCCAACAGCTTTTCAAAAAAACTGATTGCAGAGCCAGTTTGTATCTAAAAAGGGAGTATTTTCCCTAATCCATTACACGGAATCTTCTAATTAAGGTTTCAATAACAACTCATACAAAATTTTTCCTCACACCTATTTAAAACCTACTTTTTTTGTAATATATAATCTTTTTGAATTATTCCATTTTCTGGAAACGTGCAAAGTTATTGGTCCAAATGTTTTTCCCTTGTGTGTATAAATCCCTAAGCTGAATTTACTTCATACTCATTGGCAGCACAAAATGCTTTGAAGTTAAAAATAATTTTTGTAAAAGGTCTGATTTAAACAATGATGTTTTGTTAGCTTAACTATTTGATTTAATTAAACTGTAAACCCCGCCCATTATGGATGTGGCATAAGAGTAATTAGAACACTGAAGCTTTTGTTAGCTGAGAAACTGGATCCAAGTATGCTGTTTCAACCTTATTTATGCTCTGGTCTATACTAATAAAGCTAACCATAACAGGAAAAATGTTTTCACTCCAATGTTTGCTATTGACCCCTTCATTGAAGAAGAGCCTGATTTATTAACTTCAACAGTTAAATTAGTATTTGGAGTTAACAAAGCTGATCTGGCCCAGAATGGATAACAGAGCCCTACCACAAATTATTTGGATAGCAGTTTACCGGCAGTGGTCATTTCTAGCACAGTGTCAGTGCTAAGCTGCTAAGAGCAGTCATGTTCTTAATTTTTTCAGCAACATATAAAAGAGGATGTCTAACCACAGCCAAATACCATTGGAAGTTTTCTAGTGAATGTCATGTGAAAGTATCTGTTATCTTCTGGCACTGCAATTCCCAGAAGACTATATATGCTACCATCTGCACAGTAATAACTAGAGGAAAGCACACTGCTATGTTTTGCTACAGTTAAGCCGTTCCCAGTACTAGAATGAACTCATTTAAGCTAACTGTTATCTCTCTGCTGCAGTGCAGGACAATGTAGACATATCTGTATTCCTTTTACTTTAATATATGTTACTTGGCAACATTTACAATATTCAACATTATGTGATTTAGAAAGCAAACATGGCGTTTTAACTTCTTAAAGGTCATCAGCTAAGTTGATTTTCCTTCTCAGGGTATTGTGAAACAACTTGACTGAGGTCTACTCCCTAACTCACATTTTTCACTTACTTTAATATAAAAGTCTGCATATGTTTGCAAATAAAATGGTATACTTTGTTCACATTAAACAGGTTTTACAATGGCAAGGCAGGAAGAGCTTTTTATGTATTGATCCATTACATATAGCAGAGCAGCAATGCCAAATCTCACAACTTCATAGTGATTTTCACGGTACCTGATGGTATTCTCAAATTCCATATTCATGGAACAGTGTTGCCACTTGAGAACCTATGATGTAATTTTTAATGAAGTATAAAACATTATGAAAGACATAGCAAATGAGTTTATTTTTTATATAGCAAATGCAATTATTTTGGGAGAGATCTGATGCATTTTTAAATACTGCAATGCTACTTGTAAGTATGTGATTTCACAGCAGTGGCTAATTGCCAAACTGAAATTACCAACTAGATCCCAATTTTCAGAAATGCTAGGAAATCTTATCTCTTATTGTCTTGAAAACTTTCAAGTAATCAACACCCTAAAAAATCAGGCATTTTTTAGTATGGCATCCAGGAAATTACACTCATAATTAAAGTCTGTTCTCTGAAATTTGGGTACTACCATATAAACCAGACTACAAGTAATTATAGATTTACAATAGTTTGATAAAGTTCAATAAATGTTATTTGTTATAGATCAAATTCATGCCTGAAGGGTACATCCATCATTTATGTTCTATTGTCTATACCTAAGCACATAAATTTCTGATCTGTGTACTAGATCCCTTCTTGAATAGCCAAGCACAATTCTAGAGGGTGGTGAGGCCTCCCACCACCAAGTACAAGTAGGCTAATGAGTCCTGCATCATTTTGGGTGTCATGCAAGCTGAAAGATGAAATTAGTTTGTTAGATGAGTCTGTAAACATTTTGTAATCAGCTAGTTAATTGGACAAGAAAAGAATAGCCTACTTGGAGAAAAGAGGTGGAAAATGTTGCTTTCTTGAAATACTTTGTCATATTGATTTGGTTTGAAGGCAGTAGGAACTACAAGGTTCAAGGTAAAACATTAGGATAGCTTCACTATCAAGGATAAACAGCTTAGTGGATTCATGTAATTATGCCTATAAGGTGAAGAGTCTGAAGAATTTGAAAGGGAGATAATAATAAGTAAAAGTTTCACACAGCTTAAAAAAATCATGCTCACAGTATGAGGGACTATGTCTTTTAAAGGGGGTATTCTGAGTAGGATTCATAGAGATGAAGAAGCTCTTTAATGATACTGTGATGAAAATGTATATAAATCAATGCATAAGCTGACAATACATCAGAAGGAATTTTTTTTTCTTATGCATCATAACTGTGCTGAGTTCTCGTGCTGATAGTATTTTAAAGGATGTTTGAAAGACTGTCCAAAATGGTCACAAAAATTATTTTAAGCAGAGAGACAATATCTTACAGTGACCTCCATTGTTTATGTTTATGTTTAGCACTAAAAGGTGGCTAGATTAACGCATGGATCCTGAATATTAAAAGAGTTTTCAGTCTAGTAGAGGAGGATATAAAAAGAAGCAATGGTTCAAAGATAAAATGAAACTATTTTAATGGGGAAATATGGACATACTTTGAACACCAAAGGTAATTAACTCCTGGACTAGAATAAAAAGGGTATTTTTTGTATTTTGATGTTCTTAAATCAAGACCAGCTTGTTCAGCCAAAGTTTAATGGGCTTTTTATAGATATTGTTATAAATTTGTTATTGATACATATGATATTGATGATAGATATGAAGTCAGACGAGATCATCTGATACAGAATAATATCATTTTGAACATCACTAGAAAAAAAAAATACCACAACACTTTTTTTGTTATTCCTCATTACTGTTCTAGACTGTAAAGATAGAAGATAATTAGTTTTTCTGTTTTCTTCTCTGAGTGAATACTTAAAAAAACTACCTCTTCTTAGATAACAGAAGGGTCTATTTATAATGATCTAGAAAATAAAAAAAATAATTAAATAAGACTATTAATTCTTTAAAAAAAAACCAACCTTTTTTGCATTTTGGACATTTTTCTTTTAAAACAAACAAAAAAGTGATTATGAGAGACTGTATACTGCTTTGCATCTCATGCAATTCTATGATACTTCATGTGATATTATAGGATATACCAATATAAAGGGAAGGACCATAATTTTCCACCATAAAAAAAATCAGAAATATCAAAGAAAGATCAGTAAGCCTTCACATACTCCATCAAAAATCAGATCATGAACTTGCAAAAATAAGATGCATAGATACCACACTTCTAATAACAAAACACAACTGTAATGTGGGTCTTTTTAAAGGTCATCACCACTGTAGTCTCTATTTCTCCCACATAAATGGGAAATGAAAAAAGCAGTCTAGACTCAAAAGCCTTCCATTGGGTAAGGCAGTGCCAAAGAACACCTTACTTAGTTTGGTCTTCCTTAATATTCCTGCTATCTCTGAGAATTATGTTACTTACTTAATAAGGAATTATGAAGTATGTGAGAATTGACACATCTTTTGATTTTCTTTTGTTTCTTTGGACAAGTCAAAAATAAGCTACATTCCACCACTGTGTAAATTAAGTAGTCACTGATGTATCTGTAGATACACTCACGTGTGAGATGGAATATTTGGATAGCATAGAGCAAACTTAGTTACATAATCATTTGTATACAAATTGTTTCTACAAACAAAAGAAATATCTAATTTTCTAATGTAACACATAAATTCATGCATTCAAATTTTATGCTTCATTATTAAACTGAAAATCTCACACCAAAAAGGAAACATCACATTGTTTTAATGACAAAAAAAATTGCTCTGAGTTGAGTAAATGGCACATAAAATTTGTCATACAGCTAATGACCTAAACAGCTGAAATGACTAGCTCTCCAAAAGGCACATGAAAAATATTTATATACTTTTTCATGAGCCTTTAGTCTTCAAGTGGTAGAGCTCTTCCCTGATAACCTAGTATAGTCTGTATATAGATGGCCTGTCATGTCTCTACAATTAGATAAAACCAGAACTGCTATAACTTAATCAGTTACAACCTGAAAATTATATTTTGAAAATCAAGTTTATTAATATGTAATCTTTAGGTAATCATATTTATCCTCCTAATTTACACAATATTTATGATACTCTACATGTCCTTGAAATAGGGAACAGGGACACTACACTATGAAAAAGTGGCCTAGCTGCTGGAGTTCATAAATTTTGTTCAGCTTTGGATGACTTCAAAGAATTGCCATGTAAGAAAAGCCTTACAGAGGGAATTTATCTGATTATGGCAGTAATAATTACCCAGCTGTTTATTGCAGATAGAGAAATAATTCATGTAGGCAATAGGCCGTGGTGGCAATGACACTCCGCATTTAGTAAATATGCAAACTGTTCACTTCTAATTAACCAAGCTAGAGGATGCCCTTATTAAATGTATAAACTAAAAGTGCCTTCCTGACAAGTGATGAATTGTTACATTGCACAAACTCTTGCCACAGAATTACTGGAGTGAACTTGGGGCTTAACTTCATTAAGAGATCTTGTGGGATAGTTAAATGAGGATGGACAGCATAACAAGACCTACCTGACAGTCAATGATATGTTAGAGCTTAATGAAACTGTACCTCTTCCCCTTTTCTACTTATTTTTACAGTGAAGATCCTACTTCAGACAAAATATAAGACACTGAAGTCTCTCTATATGAGACAATATGAAATGCTAAGACTAGTCAGTCTTTGTCTGCAGAAAATGTTTTATGAGCTGTCAGTAATTCTAACAGACCTATTTCAAAATAAAAAAACCTATCTAGACACTACAGTGCCTTCAAAGCTCACAGGTATAAAACTATTGTTATTCTACAATACTATGTTGTCACACCTGTTTTATTCTACCTTCACCAAAAGTAATCAGCTACACCACAGACTGTTTGGTCCAACGAGTGAATGCAAGGTTCTCAAATTTCTACATACTCAGATTAAAAAGTTTCCTTTGGATACAAGTGAAATAAAGCTTAATGTTTAACCTGTTACTCTTAATGGTATGTTTAGTGCTATACAAAAATACATGAGAAAATACAGCCTTCATATTTTTAAAGACTACAATCTAACCAGTTACTTATGTTACAATATTCAAGTTTATCTGCAAAACTTGATCTATATCACACTGAACTAGCTAAAAACATGGTAAGACTGCTTTCACCACTTGCTCAAGAGAGACATGAATAGAATAAGGCACATGAGGTATGTCTAGGTGAATCTGCATTGGAAATTCAATTTACTGTGTAATCGTAATGGTTCCTACCTTAATCTCACTGCATTCAGAAAATGCATTCCTACGGAGTTAAAACAGGGTATTGCATGCTCTGTAGCTTTAGCCAGTTCATTTCAATTTCATCAGCAAACGAAAAAGACAAAAGTCCATCTAAAATGTCTTGTTTTACAAAATGCATTATTAAAAGCCTATAGGTATATAAGCATACATGCTGTATAAAAGCATATATGTAAATGAAACTGTCTTAATACGTATAAAGGTAGGCAGAGAAGACCTAAAATTGGACTGACTTGTCAAAGAGGGTATTTTATGCTCAGAATCTCTGAAGAAAGCTGGATTTATGGACAACATATTTTAGAAGGAGCAACCATCACAAAATACATGACTGTAGAGAATATTTTAACCAGATGTTAGTCTCTTTAAGATGATCATTTTAAAGCTTTTCTCTGGTCTAACTCCCACTTAAGTTAATATGACCATCTTAATATTGTTTAATGGAAACTAGGTCAAATCACAGAGAAGAATCAAATAACTCATTTTTTATAGCCTACTCATCCTAGCATCAGGTTTGTAGCTATGGAAGTACTCTGGGATCCTCAGTGGATTACAGCTCTAAGTTTCCTACAAGATCTAGCAGTTATACCTAAAATCCTCTGGAAAAGGCATAGATGACTCAAATTTTGTGCCCTGCCACTCAGTATGAATATTTAAATAAAAGAAAGCATATTTGGCACTTGTCTCTATTTCTATGGCTCCCAAAGAAAGCTGACAGGATAAGTTTACATTCAGAAAATTCTAATTACAGGTAAATAAGTTAAAAGCATAATGTATTTCATAGAGATATCTTTGAAGACAAGGAAAAGAAGATGGGTTGAAGATAAATTAGTTAATTAAACATCAAGTGAAAGACAACATTACAAAAATGAGGTTTTTATTGTTGCAAGAATTCCAAGGAGCTGTCTGAAAGGCTTTGGCACTAATTGAAAATAGACTACAGAATCAATTGCTTCTGCAGTCAATGAGGAGGAACATTTTAATTGAATTATAAGACAATATATACATTCTTCTAAACACTTTGACACTTGAGAAAATGGCCAGCACCTGGACTTATCTTTATCATAAAGGAACAGACAGATGGAGGCTGAACAAGTTCTCCTCATATTATGGTGACAACAGATGATTTATGTCAAGCCCACTTCATGCAAAATAGCAATACCTCAAAAGTTTTAAGAAGCAAAGTACTTGTGATAAAAGTAAATAGACCTCAGTAATGCTCTAGTAATCAAGAATAAGCAAGATACTCTTATTTTTTTCAGTACTACATGCTCAGGCATATTTGCAGAAAAGCTAAACATTGGATTAGATCACCAGCAACATGTAACAGTACTGTATTCCATTGTTCATTAATATTATAAAAGTCAGACTGCACAAAGGATTTGTGAATAAACATATTGCCAAGGAAGTGATTTTTATCACTTTGCTTTATCTACTTCCCTGACATTTCTTGAAGACCAAAAAGCTTTAATGATAACTGTGATAGTAAATCTGCTCATAGAACAGATAGTCAAACTTGGATGAAAGTCACACTCTTTAGGGTCACTCCCAAGGCTTTTTCACTACTAAAGCCAACAACAATGGAAAGAAGATTTTGGTGTCAATCCTCCAAGTGTGTGAAATTCACGATTTATAATCATAACAGTGTTTACATACGCTATAGTGCTTGCTAAAGCTAGACTCATGTCTTAGTTTGCTACATTTAAGTCAGTGTTTATTCAATAGCCAAGAAAGCTATACTGCCTACCTTGATTATGTAACAACCCCAATGCCAGTACTTTGCCACTGCTTTGTTAGTTTTCTGATACTGCTATCTTACCAAGTTCTGTGCCTAGGGAAAAATTTAAATGGTGCTATTCATCAGTAAATGGAGCACTACATCCCAAAATCTTATCTCTAGCTGCACACCTGACATATAGTAAAGTTGCTTTACTGTAGTTTAAAGGCCAGTGTGTAGATAACCTTAGTCAAAGAACTACAAGTTAATCACACATTTGGGCAACTGACATCATCCATAAATTCTTCTGATATAATGGCACCAGCATGCTAATTTATGTGAAGTATTGTCCATTTGCTTATCATGGATTGGAAACTGTTTCACATAAAACAAAATTCTAATGCATCATATGGAGTTATAGCTTATGCTAATTGCTTTTGGCATATTTCCCCTTGTAACCATTTTGCCAGCTCTTAGAGATGTTAAATGCAGCTTTAAGAATGTTTCAAAACAAGGTATTTTCCCTTAAAATTAAATACACCAGTGTCGTGGTTTCAGCCCGGCCGGTAACAAAGGACCACACAGCCGCACGCTCACTCCTCCGCCCCCCTCCGGTGGGATGGGGAGGAGACGGAGGAGAGAAAAAGAAAAAGAAACTGGAACCTCGAGGGTTGAGATAAAGGCAGTTTACTGGGACAAACACAAAGAGATTACAACAACAACAGCGGCACTAATGAAAAAGTATACAAAAAGAGTGATGCACAGTGCAACTGCTCACCACCTGGGACCCGACGCTCCGCCACTTCGCCCACCGAAAACAGAGGCCACCCCCCAGCCCGCTCCCCATTTATATACTGAGCATGACGGCACATGGTATGGAATAGCTCCTTGGCTAGTCCAGGTCAGCTGCCCCGGCTATGCCCCCCACCCCCCAGGTTCCTGTAAAAATTAACTCTGTCCCAGCTGAACCCAGGACATTACCCACCCCTTATTCTATACCATCTACATCATGCCCAGATCTTACATTTTTTTTCCCAATCAACCACTACTACTTTCCTTGTCATATATATAAGTATATGGACTCCACCCCCCGACCTCGCACACACACACACATGGTGTTCCTTTAGCCTATGGGCTATCCCTCTAATGTGTCCATTGATTTTGGGGCTCTATCTGTTGTAACAGTTCTTCAGGATAAGAGAGAGATGGTGTGAGATGTTGGGTTGTTGTATGCTGCCTCTGGAACTTGTGGCTAGTACATTTGGTGCAACTCATGCCCTTGGTCTGCAGGTCGAAGATGTTGATCTTGAGGAAATTGGTGGGTGTCAGTTCAAGTTCTATCGCTGTTGTACTTGGCTCAGTTTCAAAAGTCCATCCTGTAGTCATTTGGATAATTCTCACAATAATACCCTTGATATGGCATATAGACACTATAGATACAATGACATGCATTGGCAGGTTATTTAGCAGTTAAATATCATACAGCCCAATTCACTGGCTATTCTCTCCCAAAATCAAATCTCCCTGAGGTACACATCGAACTTCCCCATCCTTCTACATCACCCACCAGGTGTACCCAGGTCCTTGAGCAAAAACAACCCCTTGAATGGGTTTGCCTCTGCTTGAGGGAGGACTAACCCAGACTGTCTTTCCTAACATACTCCTCATGCGCACTACAGGGACTTTATCCCCTTCTACAGTATGTGGAACTCTTGGTTGGGCGGGGCCAGCCCGATTGGCAGATCCTCTAGTATTAACTAACCAGGTGGCTTTTGTTAAATGTGTATCTTAATGCTTGAAAGTTCCACCCCCCATCGCTCTCAATGTAGTTTTCAGCAGTCCATTGTATCGTTCAATTTTTCCGGAGGCCGGTGCGTGATAAGGGATGTGATACACCCACTCAATGCCATGTTCTTTGGCTCAGGTGTCTACGAGGTTGTTTCGGAAGTGAGTCCCGTTGTCCAACTCGATTCTTTCTGGGGTGCCGTGTTGCCATAAAATTTTCTCTTCAAGGCCCAGGATAGTGTTCTGGGCAGTGGCATGGGACACAGGGTATGTTTCCAGCCATCCAGTGGTTGCTTCCACCATTGTAAGCACATGGCACTTGCCTTGGCATGTTCGTGGGAGTGTGATATAGTCAATCTGCCAGGCCTCCCACTGTTTATATTTCAGCCATCGCCCTCCATGCGACAGGGGTTTTTGCCGCTTGGCTTGCTTAATTGCAGCACGTTTCACATTCATAGATGACCTGTCCGATAGTGTCCATGGTCAAGTCCACCCCTCGATCTCGAGCCCATCTATATGTAGCATCTCTTCCCTGATGGCCTGAGGTATCGTGGGCCCACTGAGCCATAAATAGCTCACCCCTACGTTGCTAGTCCAGGTCCACCTGAGACACTTCAATCTTGGCGGCCTGATCCGCCTGCTGGTTGTTTTGATGTTCTTCAGTGGCTCGACTCTTGGGTACATGAGCATCTACGTGACGTACTTTTACTACTAGCTTCTCTATCTGAACAGCGATATCTTGCCACAGTGCGGCAGCCCAGATGGGTTTACCTCTGCGCTGCCAATTGCCCTTCTTCCATTGCTGTAGCCACCCCCATAGGGCATTTGACACCATCCATGAGTCAGTATAGAGATAGAGCACTGGCCACTTTTCTCTTTCAGCAATGTCTAACGCTAGCTGGGTGGCTTTCACCTCTGCAAACTGACTCGATTCACCTTCTCCTTCAGCAGTTTCTGCAACTAGTCGTGTAGGACTCCATACAGCAGCCTTCCACCTTCGATGTTTTCCCGCAATGCAACAGGACCCATCAGTGAACAGGGCATATTGCCTTTCATTTTCTGGCAGTTTATTATACAGCGGGGCTTCTTCAGCCCGTGTCACCTCTTCCTCTGGCGACATTTCAAAATCTTTGCCTTCTGGCCAGTCCGTGATCACTTCTAACATTCCTGGGCGACTGGGGTTTCCTATGCGAGCTCGCTGTGTGATCAGTGCGATCCACTTACTCCACGTGGCGTCAGTCGCGTGATGCGTAGAGGAAACTTTCCCTTTGAACATCCAGCCCAGTACTGGCAGTCGGGGTGCTAAGAAAAGCTGTGTTTCAGTACCAACCACTTCTGAGGCGGCTCAAACTCCTTCATATGCTGCCAAGATCTCTTTTTCAGTTGGAGTATAGCGAGCCTCAGATCCTCGACATCCCCGACTCCAAAACCCCAGAGGTCGGCCACAGGTCTCCCCAGGTGCTTTCTGCCAAAGGCTCCAGGTAGGGCCATTCTCCCCAGCTGCAGTGTAGAGCATATTTTTAATATCTTGTCCCGTCCGGACTGGCCCAAGAGCTACTGCGTGAACAATCTCCTGCTTAATCTGTTCAAAGACTTGTCATTGCTCAGGCCCCCATTTAAAATCATTCTTCTTCCGAGTAACTTGGTAGAGAGGGCTTACAATTTGACTGTAATTTGGAATATGCATTCTCCAAAAACCCACAACACCTAAGAAAGCCTGTGTTTCCTTTTTATTAGTCGGTGAGGACATAGCTGCTATTTTGTTGATGACGTCCACAGGGATCTGACGACGCCCATCTTGCCATTTTACTCCTAAGAACTGGATCTCCTGTGCAGGTCCCTTAACCTTACTTTCTTTTATGGCAAAACCAGCCTTCAAAAGGATTTGGATTATTTTCTTCCCTTTCTCAGAAACTTCTTCTGCCGTGTTGCCCCATACGATGATGCCATCAATATATTGCAGGTGCTCTGGAGCTTCACCTTTTTCTAGTGCAGCCTGGATTAGTCCATGACAAATGGTGGGCTGTGTTTCCACCCCTGGGGCAGTCAATTCCAGGTGTACTGGATGCCCCTCCAAGTGAAAGCAAACTGAGGCCTGCACTCCGCTGCCAAAGGAATGGAGAAAAATGCATTAGCAATGTCAATTGTGGCATACCACTTAGCTGCCTTTGATTCCAGTTCATATTGAAGCTCTAACATATCTGGCACAGCAGCGCTCAGCGGTGGCGTGACTTCATTCAGCCCACGATAATCTACTGTTAGTCGCCATTCCCCATTAGATTTCTGCACGGGCCATATGGGACTATTAAAGGGTAGTGAGTCTTGCTGATCACTCCTTGGCTCTCCAATTGGCAAATCAGCTTATGGATGGGGATCAGGGAGTCTCGATTGGTGCGATATTGTCGCCGGTGCACCGTCATGGTAGCAATTGGCACCTGTTGTTCTTCAACCTTCAGCAACCCCACAACCAAAGGGTCTTGGGAGAGACCCGGCAGGGTAGACAGCTGTTCAGTCTCCTCCATCTCCAATGCAGCTACACCAAAGGCCCACCGGTACCCCTTTGGGTCCTTGAAATACCCCCTCCTGAGATAATCTATACCAAGGATGCACGGGGCCTCTGGGCCAGTCGCAATGGGGTGTTTATGCCACTCATTCCCCGTTAGACTCATTTCAGCTTCCAATATGGTTAGCTCTTGGGATCCCCCTGTCACACCAGAGATACAGATGGGTTCTGCCCCTTTATAACTTGATGGCATTAGGGTACATTGTGCACCAGTGTCCACTAGAGCCTTATATTCCTGTGGGTCTGATGTGCCAGGCCATCGAATCCACACTGTCCAGTAGACTCGGTTGTCCCTCTCCTCCACCTGGCTGGAGGCAGGGCCCCTCTAATCCTGGTTAGAATATCCGTTACTCACTTTCTGCACACGTGAATCAGAAGTCCCTTCAAGGGGATCAGAAATGAGATCAGCCCATCTACTGCGTCTGGGGGACTGCTCACGGGAAACTGGAGCAGCAGTTTTCCAAGAAGAATTCTCTTTTCTGGTTGCTTTTTCTCGCAACTCCTGTACCCGTGCATCCAAGACTGAGGTAGGTTTTCCATCCCACTTCCTCATGTCCTCTCCATGGTCACGCAGGTAAAACCACAGGTTAGCCCATTGAGTGTACTTTCTCTCTCCTCTCTCTTGGGCAGAGGAACGCTTACTCCCAATAACTGCGATGCGGGCCTGTACAGGTGAGGAGGAGGACAGATCCACTTTGAATTGCTGGAACTCTCGGGACAGCTCCTCTACAGCTGAGACACAGGCCCGTAGGGAGGAAGAGAGATTTCCTTCGTATTGTTGGAGTTGGACAGCCAATTCATCCACCGTTTGTCCATAGCCTTCTCTCCAGGTCATTACTGCCAATGAGTTGGCATAGGTTGGTGGTGCACTTCGTAGAAACTTCCACCACATGGGTTGTGTGCATTGGACTTCATCTGGATCTGTGGGTGACTGCGCATTTTCTGGATCATTATAAATCACCTCCAGCACGGCTAATTCTCTCAGGTACTGGATACCTCTCTCCATGGTGGTCCACTTGCCTTGGTGACATGTAACTTCATCCCTGAAGGGGTATCTTTCCTTTACACCTAACAGAAGTCGCCTCCAGAGGCTGAGGACTTGTGTTTTTCTGCCAATCGCCTTGTCAATGCCCCCTTCCCTAGACAGAGATCCCAACTGCTTGGCTTCCTTACCCTCTAATTCCACACTACTAGCCCCGCTATCCCAGCATCGGAGCAGCCAGGTAACAATGTGCTCACCTGGGTGGCGGCTAAAATCTTTTCGCATGTCACGCAACTCACTCATGGATAGAGATCGGGTAATTATTTCAGGTTCTGCCTCTACCTCCTGTTCTCGCGATGACCCTGGTTCATCTTCATCTCTCACTAAGCAAACTGATTTCTTTGTGTGTTTGTTTTTCTGTACCGGGGCGACTGATACTGGCACAGGTTGGTTCTCTGGTTTAGCTGAAGTGTCTGTCACCAGGGTAGGGGTAGTCACGGTACCTGTTGTTGGGGTAGGGGCAGCCACGGTGCTTGTTGTCGGGGTAGGGGCAGCCACGGTGTCTGGTGTCGGGGTTGGGGTAGCCACGGTGCCTGTTGTTCTGTTTTCCATCTTTTTTCCCTGAGGGTGCTGCCTAGTATCAAGCAGTGTTTGGTAGATACTGGCCAGGGCCCAGCACAATGTAGTGAGTTGTGTGTCTCTGGGATAGCCACAGCATTTTTCTTTCAAATATTCTATCACTTCATGAGGGTTCTGTAGTTGTTCGGGAGTGAACTTCCAAGTCACCGGCGGTGAGAAGTTCTCTAGATACCTGCCCACATCCTCCCACATGCCGTGCCACCCATGAGTATCCAGCTTTGGGGGAGATCTCTGAGTGGTACTCTTAAAGAGCCTTTTTGTAGCCCTAAAGAAGACCTGAAACATATTCAGGAGGCATAGCATTAACTGCACACTGGCTTGCGCATCCCAAGGATATTCAAAATTCTCAAAGGCTGTTGTAATTAGTCAGAAGGAGAAAAGGGAGGTCAACGGACGGGGGGAGGTATCCCCCCCTAATTTCCCCATGGATTGGGTGTAATTACCAATAAAATCCGACAGAAGGCGCCCAAAGTATGGAAATGTTATCACTGCCTCATACAGATACCAGCTTAACCTCATGACCAGTGATGTAATCATTTCATAAGTCGACATTGCCCAGTACAGCAAAATGACAATCCCAATCACTCTCCCAGAGATGAGATACGCAACTACAGGCAATATATAGAGCATATAAGAGCTTACAAAACGCCACCATGTAAACAAACGAAACAACATTGTGACTAACATCATAAGAAATGCGTTCGGCAAATTTGTTTCAACACGCTCTGGCCAGATCTGTCGTTATCTCAACCCTTCGTGCCCCACGTTGGGCGCCAAAAAGGACTGTCGTAGTTTCAGCCCAGCCGGTAACAAAGGACCACGCAGCCGCTCGCTCACTCCTCCGCCCCCCTCCGGTGGGATGGGGAGGAGACGGAGGAGAGAAAAGGAAAAAGAAATTGGAACCTCGAGGGTTGAGATAAAGGCAGTTTACTGGGACAAACACAAAGAGATTACAACAACAACAACGGCACTAATGAAAAAGTATACAAAAAGAGTGATGCACAGTGCAACTGCTCACCACCCGGGACCCGACGCTCCGCCACTTCGCCCACCAAAAACAGAGACCACCCCCCGGCCCGCTCCCCATTTATATACTGAGCATGATGTCACATGGTATGGAATAGCTCCTTGGCTAGTCCAGGTCAGCTGCCCCGGCTATGTCCCCCACCTCCCAGGTTCCTGTAAAAATTAACTCTATCCCAGCTGAACCCAGGACAACCAGCATCACTGAGAAGTAATGGAATTTATTTTAATGCATGCATTTATATATGCAACCACCCAACTGATCCATATTCAGATAGAATACAGTATGCATTGGTATTTATTTAAATACAAATGGATGTTATAGATTAAGATTACTAAAATCTAAATAGCAAAATTTTGTAAAATAAATATTTAAGAACAGATTTTCTCCTTTGTTGGTTTAGAACTTCCTAAATCTTGTAGGAAAAAGAGAATTCAGGACTAATAAACTCATTTCACCATTACATTGAGGCTAAACTGTACAAATGTCAATAAAAATCTGAATATGTCCTTATGTAGACAGAGTTCAGAGTTCAAATTCATTCTTTTGCCATCTGTCAAAGGACTCTTCGAATCACTTCTCAACTTAACTACTAGGGAAACTACTGAGGACACCAGCAGCCATAAACCTATTGGTTTGGTAGCAGTGGGAAGTAATGGGAATGCTGGAGGAAACCCCACACGCTTCTCAGCCAGTCTAGAAGCTAAAGCCGACAGTTCTCTTCAGTTCATACAAAAACAGTGCCTTAAGTTAGGATAAGCAGTCTGTTAAGTGAGTGGAGACTCACACATAATATGACTATTATTATTTAATTATATTTTAGGTCAATTTCTGTTAAATCAATTTCTGTTAAACTTAATTACATCCCTCTATGGCTTTAAACTGGGGCAGCTTCTATTAAGTTTACTTTCTCCTGGGGTTTTCACAGTAAAGACAAATGATAAAGGTCTGGCTACTAAATGAGGGCAGCTATTAAATAAGGACGGCTTGTATTAAAGCTGAATGGTAAAGACGTAGCTACTGGTTGAGAAAACCCTTTAGTAAGAATAGTGTCTTGTACTTAAAAAAAAATAGGGTGAAGATAGAGAGAGAAGGAAACAAACTTTGTTCAATAACTCTTATAAGATAGTCTTACAAGAAACTAACAGAATGTCCAAAGTTTCATGGCAACTTCCTCTGAAGTTTCTCTTAGAAAGAAGTGAGTGTTGATACAGGCTCCTCCTTAATGAAAGAGGAGAAAATTAAGCACAACTCCTGGTTCTGGAGACCATGAAGTAAAAACGTATCATCTCAGAAGGACTTGCAATGTGATTTCAGGTACTTGTTAATAAAAAAATTCTGTCAGCATTATTCTAGAAGATAAGACTGAGAACCATAAATTGTAGTTCAGTTTAGAATTACATCATAATTCCAGAAAGAATACTGTTTAAACAAACTTTTGAAATTATAAACTTCTAGTGTGTATTCTGTTGGTTTTTTGTTGTGGGTTTTTTTTGGGGGGAATGGGGCAGGCAAGGGGAGGTGTTATACCACTCTGGAGTTCTTAAAATCAATATCTGTTTTACTGTGGTTCTACTGCTATTTGTGGAGAAACTTGGTTCTTTACTAGCACTGACACTGTAATAATGCATATATTCTGATGAATACAGCTATAAGACAAATAAGAAAAAATGCATTACTTCATGTATCATGTTGTGTTGTTTTGTGGCATTCTAGAGATATGAAATACTCAAAGCCAGCTTAATCTGAGTGCACAAGTATATTAGTGGCTCTGACCGCCAACACGTAAATTTCCATAATGCTGATGCTTGAATAAAACCCAGCCATTTCATAAATGCACTCTTTCAATTTCAGACAATTCCTGGTGTGTTTTACAATGAACAATTGCAATAATTGTATATATGCAAAAGAGTTTATGAATAATGAGGGTATACTCTTCCACATTTGATGTGATGACTGATAAAAATATGCAGAGAATCTCTCTTCCACCTTGTTCAGTATTCCTCGTAAGAAACACAGTGGGCCACCTTGGGGCCAAAGTAGTTGGCAGCAACTTAGCCCAATGACAGGAAAAATCTGTTTGGCTGAGGGCCTACACCTGATCTTCACTAAACATCTGTTAGATTTCATAAGAAGAATGTTGAAGATAATATACATATTAGTTTTCAAATGTACCCCAGTAAAGAGATTACTGCAGTGATTCTTGATTGCACATGAGCACTGATGCATTTTGAGAAGTGAAATGATACAATCCATTTGACCAAATTAGCTCAAAAATTCATTTTTAACTTTTTCTTAATCCAAAAGATGGATTTTTTAACCTGAAGGACATATATTTCTGTGAACTCTGGAAGACAGAACTCAAATTAGCAGAAAATCAATATACCAGTTGCCAGGTAAGAGCTCACACAGAACAACTTTAACAAATTTTGATGTACCTGAAGTCATACTGCTCACCTTACCTGTTAAAAAAAAAAAAAGCACAATAGTATTTCTTGATTAAAATACCTACCCAATGCATAGGCTTTATGGTTTTTAATGGCCTGGAACAGATACTAGGGAATTTGATGAACATGTCAAAGTACTGAAAAACAAATATTTTTGTAGTCCTCCGAAGTTAGATGTACCCAGTAGACATCTATTGTGGGTATGGGGAAATAAAATACAAAGCTCCAATCAATCTGTGTTCAGTACAGCAGGAATACCACTTGCTATCTTGTTTTGTTCACACACATCAAATGTCAACATAACTGACAAGTTATGAGCCTTGTTCCAGGTTTAGGCAGGGAATGGAGAAGAGTGATAGAACTATTAGGAACAGAGAAGCAGGTTGTGTTTCTGCAGTTCATCCAGTTGTACTCATTTTAAACCAGAAAAGTTATGGCTTCATTTACTTTCCAAGATTTGGTCTAGACTTCCTAGAATTCTACCTTTTCCAGACGATAATATATTTCAAGGACTTTAGAAAAAGAAGGTATAGTTGAAAAGATGACAGATTTTTTTAAGTCTGGTTTTGCTCAGCTATGATCTAGCTTTCTGCATAGAATACATTTAAATGAATAGTAACGAGAGATTAGAGGTAGACGGTTGTCAGCATCCTCCCTTATATGCAATAACGTAATGCACGAGTTATAATGCTATGACAAAGAGGATGTAGCATCAGCTATAACTGTGGAAAAATAATATGAATTAATAAGCAGCATCCAAAGAAGTTGGATAATTCTTTTTTTCATATGTAACTTGCATATGCTGTTTTTTGTAACAGTCTTCTGGCTGAATTGTCTTTGCCATGTGATCTAGACAAGAATTCAAGAAATACTTTTTCACAAGATTCCCTTATATTTCTACACTTCAGAAAGCAAAGATTTGTCTCAGGCTCTCTGAACAGCAAAACTGGGATGGATTTCATCCAACACCTTTCACTTACAATGAGAAAGTAATGAACATGATCATGTCTGTTTCCACAGTTATCTGAAGAAATAGTCATGGATCAGGACATCAGATGTGCTAGAGGGAAATAACTGGCTCTACTTTAGAGACCTTTTAACTTAAGTACAGGAAAAGACAAGGGATGGGTAGGCGAAATACAGTAGGAACATACAGCAACAACAGTTCTAGCCAGAAATCTAATAGGAGAATGAATCTCTTCTGTAACTATGAGAAGAATCTGCTTCACTATATCCACACCAGTATCTTTCACAATTAATATTCAATGTATGGCTCATGCATGTAACTTAGATCCAAATCTGTACTTTCGTTCATTGTCAATAATCAATTTTCAAAAACAAATTATGATTTATTTTTTTTAGCTTGTGTATACTGGGGGAAAAAAAATCTAGTTCAACAAACTGTATTTGAAGCATAATAATCTGAGTTCTGAGCATAGGTGAAGAGCCAAATTCAGTTTTATTAAAGTGGTATAAACCCAGAGTATGTCTAATTAATTTAAAGAAATTATTCTGAATTCATAACAGCATAAATGAGAACAGAATGTGGCGCAACATGCACAGACTTAGGATAAAGAGAATGATGACATATATATATATATTTGATAATGGAGGGGAACCTATACTCAAAGAAATAGTTTAATTAGTGTCATAAACTTTTTACAGATAAAAGAAGAGGAAATGAATGCTTTACCACATGGAGTATTTATCTTTACCTGACAATCTCGTTATTCACAGAAATGGCTTCCAGGTATTTCTTCAGTGCATAATAATTATGGATATATTTCCGAACATAATAGCCTCGCCATCTTTTCTGAATCTAGAGGAAATAAATATTTGCTTAGTATATTTCAAATAAAAAGTTTGTATGCATATCAAATATCTGTTGTATTTCCCAAATAATATGGTTTCCTTAAAAGTGATATCAAGTAGAAGCACCAATATGTTTCAATGAAGAAAATGAGGGTAGGATGTAACATATTGTAGTTAAATGGTAATATAAATTCACTATTAAATGCCAACATTAAAAAAAAAAAATCAAGTTTTAAAACACTGTTTATATTGGGGTATGACTATGAAAAGAAGTGCCTGCTAGTGCCAGTGGCATTGCTCTAAGAATGGTAAAAAAGCAGACAATGGTAGTGGTGTCTTTCCTCAGGTACAACATGCATTCCCTACTGAGTCACCACCTCACCAATATCTTCTGCTACACCCTCACCTTTGTGCTCTGGATACAATCTAATCTGAATAGGAGCCTTCCCAGTAACTCACTGAATCAGGCTTTCTGGAAACATCATTTACAAATTGCAGTTCTTTCATCTCCATTGTAAGATGATGCATATCTATTTGTTGCACATTGATTATAATCTTCTCACAAAATACTATTCCTCCTGCATAACAGATAAAACTTAAACTGGAAAAGGAAACCTCTTTATATGTAGCTAGTCCTAAAGTTGCATTAAGAATAGAAATTAGGTAGCGTCTTCTACCAGAACAGATTCATATTTTGGTGCATTTTAAAAACCATCAGTTGAAAAAAAAACAGGAAAAAACAAATGGGGGGGGGGGGGGGGGAAGGCTTAGTCTAGCCCAACTTTCCCCAAGAATTTATTTCAAAAACACAGTTTAAACCTCCTCTGATATTTAAAAATTCTAATCATGATGTTTCTGCAGTGATTACAGGTTTACTGGCTACCAGTTTTGTGGGAAGGGAAAGTAAGTAATAATTAGGTAACAAATTATCAGTACATCCATTTGGTTAGCCATATTTATCCCTATGTACAGGTGGAAGATGTAACTTGCTCTATTCAGTCATGCTGAGGGCTGCTCTCACTCATTTTCTTTCTTGTAAGAGGTCACTGTATGCTAGATCAATACATCTGAAAGATAGATTAATGATCTTTTCCTCTGTTCTCAGTGTCTAGTCCCTCCTTCTTTACATTATTCCATCCTCAAACTTATTTATCTTCTTGCAAAATATTTTTACTTCCTTCCTTGCATTTTGTCTCCTTTTTGTCTCAATACATTTCTAAATTCATCTTTGAATTTCTATCTTCCAGCCTGCATTACCTTCACTCTTAGTCAACTTGCATCTCTTTGACCTTTACAGCTTTGAAATCTTGAGAGACATAACAGATGAAAGGCAGAATATACATTAAAAAAGCAAGATTGAGGTCTTATGATCCAGAAGCAACTCCAAGGTGAGAAGCTACTCCCCTTCATTAAGTGCGAATGTTGTAATTTGCCAGAAGCTCTCCTTTTCCTGTGGGCCTCTGGCTACCAGACTTTTCAAGAACTTAAACTCTTCAGTGTATCTACAGGGAACGCTGGGGTTTTTTTTCCTTTACACCAACTCTTCTCTTTCCTGAACCAAGGGATGACTTAGTAAGTGGAGTGTGATCCCTGTGTTTATAGTGGTAGTTTTTTCCTTATCCTATCTCTTATTCCAAAGAAACATGTAAAAAAAGGAAAAAAGAGTGTCAAGTTTTGTTGTGTTTGATTCAGGAAGAAGGCAAAGAAAAAAAAGCTGCTTGTTGCCCACATTATCAATCAACCTTTGCACTCAGTGACTTCAGAGTCTGTATCATCAAGTCTTGGGAGAGCTTTTCAGTAATAGGTAAAATTCTTCCTACTCTTTCCAGTTCCACTGCAGTCCAATTCTGTACCACTGCAATAACTGACAAAAGATATTGCAATTTTTCCATCTCCTGCCATTTCCTAAGCAGAAAATAATAACACACTGGAGCCATCTACAAGAAGACTAACTAAGACAGGGTTGCATATTTTCATACTTCGGTACCATTTTGCAATCACAAAAGCCAAAACACTATTCTTTAAAGTAAATACTAGCAATCAGTCTCAACTGATGGCACCTTGTGGTACAGTTGTTATTATCTCTTTACGTGAGATTTAACAAGAGAATAAGTATCACAGGAAAGCTTTCAATAAGTCTTTGAGTGATGTGTCACCAATAAAATAAAATGATGCACTAAAGCTATTAAGAATAAGAAGATAATAACTTTTAGTGTGTAGTTTAGTTTAGTACACTTTTCTATTTCCCTTTTGTACATCATCATGTATTTTCCTTTCTTCTCAAATAAGACTCAAAACTAAGTTAAAAAGTTGGTATTTTCTTTTACCTATGTGGTGGTGTTTGTTTGGGTTTTTTTTAAATAAAAAGGGCTTGGACCTCTAGACATTGTTATAATATGAATAAATAATAGTTATGTGAGCAGCTGAACTTGGGAGCAAGAAAGGTTAAGCACTAGACATGCTTCTTTGCACTGGGTGATAGTAAATTTCATACTCTTTGCAACTCCACTTTCTCATACACAAGCTTATTAGGTTAAAAGGGGATAGAGAAAGAGCAAAGAATAAGTATGCCTTCAGAGATCTGGGATTAAGAAAAATCCTTTGCATGTGAATCAGGACCTTAGCTTTGTTTTTCTGTTTGGCTTCAAAATTTCTCAACAAGAGCAACTTGGCTCCCATACAGCTGTGTGCTCATTAATGCAGGATTATTGTCCCTTTGAAACTCTTTCTGATAGTCTTCACCTCACAGTTATATACAGAACTGGATGTTTCTGGGTTAAAGGATCAAAACTCAAACTGAAAGACAAAAGACTCAAATTGTAAAAAGCTATAATTATCTCCAATGGGCTCAGTGTACCAATTAAATGCTGCATTCTACTTTTATTTACACCACTTTCTGTTCAGAATGACCTCACTGATTGCGATTGAATGAAACATAAGTAAGAAAAACTGCATTATGTCTCAAATTATTTTGTGCTAGATTTCTGTTTCCTTAATACTGTATGTCAGAGATCAAAAAACTGAATACTAATCTTTTTGGAAAAGAATGTTTTACACAAAGTTTCTGATGATTTTCATATTCTCAATGTGAAAGTTCTAAATGTTTGTTTCTGTAAGGAAGTATAATGTGTTATATTTCTTTTTAATTCCAAGGTGAATGTTTAAAAAATTCTTGAAAAAAAAAGACAAGTGTGTATGTCCTTCAAAGTAATTAGCAAGTTTCAACAGTGATTGGTACCAAACAATTATTGTCATTGATCAGCACTGAACAGATAATTTTAAACAAAGTCATTGTGTGCTCAGCAGATTACAGCTTGTTAACGGGCAAGTTCTAAATGACCTCTTAAGCTAGTCAAATCAATGATGCATATTCCTCATTAAGTAACATCAAAATGTAAGTGGTCTTATAAATAATGTTTATTTTAAGCACTAAAACAAATGGCAAAACCTTGATATATCAAAAGCCATCTGCTCATGGAAATATTTTTTTTTCCATAGGATTACTTTGGTTGCTCAATATTTATAGCAACCTTAAATCTTTTAAGGGAGAGAATCATATTCTGACCTAGTACTCAAAACTGAAATTGATTAAAACAAGTTCTCTGATCTAATTTTAAAAGGTGAAGCCGATAGTTCTGGTTACAACTAAATGCAATCCAGGGAGACCGAGGTGTAGACTGACTTTGAAACTATGAGCATGTGTACACCCTCAATGACACTTCAATTGCCAAAACTGGAAGTGGTTTTTTAATCAGTGACTATAAACTGAAATAAATATTTTAATAATACTAGAGGAAAAACTAAGTGGTGAAATAGAAAAAACATACACAGTTATTGTTATATTTTGAGAACACTGAATTATATTAATCATTAATCAAGCTCACAATGTGTGAATATGAGGCAATGTTGTCTTAGGAAACCTAGAGTCTGGCCACACATCTTCTGTGCAGAAACTCAAAAGGCCTTATTCTCTATTGTCCTGGACCTTGGTTAGTTCTTCAAAAAAACAGATGACAGCAAAAAAAACCCATTCAGTGTTTCAGAATGGTAGCATTTTAAATCTGCTCTGCAGATACAGCTGCACAAGATTTAGATAAAGGAGAACCGGATTCTGACATTTGCAACTAAATAAAGATCGGTTCTATTGTTTTCTACTGATTTAAATTTCCATTAAAGAAAAGGACATGACTGAAAAAATGGTGCTTTGAAGATTTATATCACCTAATGATTCAACATTATATTTCCATTACAAATGAATGGGAACACATTCAATTTCTTTTAAAAATGAAAGACCAAATGCAAAACTCCATTTGACTAGAATACATAATTACCTCTGAAATTTGGTCTTCAAATGCCTTTTAAAAGTACACAGCCAACTTTTAAGAGCTGGCTTGCATCTTTTGTTTTCTCACTGATTTCAGCTGCATGAGTATACAGCATTTATCCACTGTGGAATACTTTCAAACTACCTAACTAACGAATAAACTAAAATAACAACAAAAAGTGTATTTCTGAGGAATTAGGTTGCTGTCAAACACCTTCAGCTCTCTAACATGCACCAAATGTAAGATTCTATTTTGTGCCTTTGAGAGAACCAGAACTAAGTCAAAAACCTGATGGGAACACATCACTTGAGTCTGAGTTATTCTGGAACTAGAAAGGCCACAAAATTAAAATCCATTCTGAGAATCTTCCTACTTCAGAGGGGTTTCCTTATGTTACCCTCCATCCCCACCACATTCCTACATTTGGTAGACTTCAAAGGGTAAGAAGCCTTGCCTAAAAAGACATAGGCCTCTAAAGTAAATCAGGTTTATTCCACAAAATAAAAGAAGTAAGATAAAAAGATTTCATCCCAAGAATTCTCTCATGTCCTTCCCATGTTTGTTTTACATATTTAAGTGCAGTTCCAAAGTTCAAGAAAAAAATGCTAATTTCTTTTCCCCATAACAAACTTCATTTGCTATATATTTATTACAGTTCAAGGACTGTTTATATTCTTCTTCATCTGGAAAAATTCACTTATCACCAATGAGATCAGTGCAGTTCCACCTCTACGTTTAGGCAATGAAATCGTCCTGTGCTCTCTGAGTAACTCTTTTGAGATTCAATGCATCAAATGTCATGTATTAACAAAAGACAAAGCACAGCCACATCAACAAACATAAAGCCCTATAGTGTGTCAGAATTGTAAATATAGGTCTACTTTTGTAAGAATACTTACAGGTAGAATGTTTGGGGGTTTTATCAGTATCGTATATGGTAAGGTACAATGAACATTTAAATGGGGCAAGACACGCAGATGCCTTAAATTCAGCTACAGTTTTCAAATACAGCCCAGACTACTGAGTGTAACTTTAATTTTTAACTATGTACTATTTCCCGCTGTTGCCATCAGCATATCAATCAAGTGTATATTATTCTGGTTTGCTCATTTTATTAAAAGCAAATTCGGAGCACAATTGACTTTTCATTTGTTTAACAAGTGAAGAAATATTTACCCTGACAGCCATTTCATTGTAGAAATTCATCTTCATAATAAAATATGCTGTCTGTGAATCAAGGAAAAAAAAGATGGCATATATTTCAGTTACACAAAGACAGTGCTCCTATTTTTACATATAAAAGGTAAGAATCTTTATACATAATACATAATAAGAGTTCTAGGCTTAGAGAGAATAAAATCAAACTTTGTATTGAAGAGATAGGCTTCCTAATACATAATGCAGGCTTAACCAGAAAAATCTATGGTAGTCAAACTAGGAGCTAATGGAGATATATGATCATAAAATGCTCTCCGCTGAGTTTGATAATCAATGGTGCTCTACTGAGAGTAGAATAACAAAGCAGAAATATTCACAAGTGCTGGTGACACGTAGTATTGTATGATTTATTCACTGGGGTTCTTTTAGCCAAAACTCACAGAAACATAAAAGGAATTCATATTTCAAGACGTCTGGTTTAATGAAAAATTCAAAGAAATGCTGTCTTCAGTCGAAATCGTTCAAGGATACGGATGCAGTGATGGAGCAAAATTGTGCCTTCCAACCATCTGTACTAAATGTTATGTACTTAGCTGCCTCCCGAGTAATCCTTGGGAATTTTGTTTCATTTAATATTCATTTTAACACCATAAAATCATAAATACAATGATACCATGTTACAGTGAATCCCCTGATATAGAAAACATTTCCTGAAGTCCTGGTTTCCTTCCAATAAAGTAAAATTCCTCTCATAGTGAACGAATCCCCTATTATACTAAGCAATCACTTGGCAGCATAGGTTATTTTAATGGATACATCACTTTAAACTAAGCTTTCACATCTGTTCCGCCCTCTAATTACAAATGCAAAATGAACATAATTCACAATTGTATCATAAAAAGTAAAATATAAGTACTTTGAATGCAAGAGTATGTCCTTTATTTAGCACAACATGCAGCTTTTATGTGTTTCTCATGTTTTAGACACAAATCAAAGGCAAAAGTGCTTTCCCCTGATATAGTGATTTTCTCCCCCATGGCAAACAGGAATTCACTATAAAAGGGTTTCACTGTAATTAGTGTTATTTGAATTGCCTAGTCTGATCCAAAGCAAATTGTCTGTGGAGAGCAGCAGGACTGGATTATTTATCAACAGTCTGGGCAATTAAGAAACAGTTGGCTGCAATATGTTATTTACAAATGAACACAATGATGCTACTTCATTTTAAATTCTCTTTCTTCATTACATTAAGCAAGGCATAATTCCTGCAGTTTAATTAAGGTGCATTTTAAATGCTCACTTTAATATCATACCAATCTACTAATAATGGAAACAGTAGAAAAGATATTTCTTATATGAAAGAAGAATGCAGAACTGCTGAATTTCAAAAGTTTCATGTATATGTGTAGCTGTATACCCGCACACTTATACAAATATATATTTGAGGGAATCTCCACCCCAAAGGTATACATTAGAATAAATAGTGGACTCTATCTCCCCTTTTGTCTCCATAAATGTTTTCTGAGTGATACTAACTGTAGATAGCTAATACTGGAATGGAATAATGGTTGCCAGGTCTAAGCATATTCCTAAACTGCTTGGTTAAATTGATACAATCTTGCTTTGCAGCTCATCTTTTCTTTCTTTGGAAAGGAACATATGAGTTGCTGTGCCACCAAATAGAATGGAAATTGCTAAGTTTTTATTCTTCTCATATTTGAAGGCAGTGAGCACTTAGGTCCGAATCCATCCCATTTCACTGAAGAATCTAAATTGGAGACGTAACATCAGTATGCTCTTTATATCATCAACACTGAAAGACAGTGGGACCACTTTCACTCTGAGCTTGGCAAAACATTGAAGAGTTCTGCAATTGCATCTCTGTCTACTATTTACAGAGACAGTCAATGGCAACTACGGTCCTAACTTGCATACCTCAATTATGTGTGAGAAATCCAGGCCTTACCCTACCACTACTTAACAAGGTCACTCACAATAAAAAGGAAATGATGCATTCCAGCTTTTCCTCAGTGTTGTTCTAAATCACAAGTCAGCCAAATGAAGAACTGCTGATATGTGTGTCTTACAAACTTATCCTTGAGCCAAAAGCCAAAGCCTGTGTCATCATCTAGGTTCTCTGCAAATGGATTTGCCCTGTGTTCTAGTCCTGATTAGAATAATATGTACTAGTTCTGCTATTAGAAGTGATGGGAGAATGTGTTCATCCCTATTCACAAAAGCAGAGCCATAATTTAGTACTTCTACCCAAGTCTGTTTTTATGTGCTTTCCTATTATAGAAAAGATTCTTTCCTGAACTGGGGCCTTCTTGCCCAGAAGACTCCTGTCTTATCCTTAAGTGGAATTTCCTGCATTTCAGCTTGTCCCCATTGCATTGCTTCTCATTCTTTCATGGGGTGCCAATTCCAAGGTGACACTACAAGGTTGACTCTCTGGGAGGAATTATCTTGCCATCTCACCCACATGCACCACCTCCACTTCTGAACCTTTGTATTTATCTCTGATGTTAATATTACAGGTGTCCCTACTAATTTAAGTCTATGATTCCAAAATATATTTGAAGCATTTTGTGTATAAACTGTTGTACTACTTTCTCCTTTTCTGTTTAAAAACTTGTTTGGGGATCACCTACACGTGACCTGATCCTGACTGGTGTTTTCTTTTTCTTTAAATAGTTAATACAAAGTGACAAATTCAAAGGAGAACAAGAAATTTGATTGAGAGTAGACTGAGAGAAGGAACTAACACATGGTCTAAGTTGGGAACAAGCACTTTATTTTTTTATAGAGAAAATAGACATTTGCCTAATTCCTATTGGACTGGGACTATTTAAAACTGATTACTGAGTTGAAACTAAACTATTTAGGGTGTCACCAAACTACATCACATAAAATATTCACTTTTTTCAACTGCATCTTCTTCCGAAGTGAGCTGAAAATATGATCATCATGCATGCCAACTTCATATAACAATAAAATGTTACAATTCTCTTTGCTTTAACACGTGATTTCTTGACTTTGAGAAATATTGTAAAAAGAAACAGTGATGTACAGTTTGATTCATGTTCTGGTGTTTGCCTGGTTTTAAAATTCATACTTTCCTGCAAGTCATGCAAGACTTTCAGAATCCAGTACAACCAATGTAACTAAGTTATTAAGAAAAACTAAAGGAGCGCAGTTCTTAATTTTAGCTTCAGATTAATATTAGGAAACAAAGCTTTATACAAAAGCACCTATATTTAGAATATAGAAAGGCACGTAATTTGAGTCATAAACACCATCAATAGTATTTATTTTACCTTAATGTATTTTAACAATCAAAGGAAGAGGCTCTAGAGGAGTAACAAATGAAATACTAGTAGCGATGCACATATGGACAGCCAATCTGATGAGCCTCAGCCTTTGTTATTTTCCGCATCAGTACCACTCACATTTCACAATTTTGAATATAATCATTAAAATGATTTATTATCAAGTAATCATGGGTATTTTGTGCATATGCTTTGCCTTGTTTGCTGGCAGCAGATACCAATCCAATCATTATCAGAGGACAAATTTTAAAGTGAGCAATTTTTTTGTATTTAAGGAACTATCATGTCAAATGTATCATTGCATTTCATAATCAGGAGTCATTACAACAGTTATTAGCAAGAGTTCAATGCAAACATTAACTGATCCTTTAACTTAAAAGTTGCATTAAGCTGCTGAGAAGACTTTTGTTTCTTTTTAAAATATTCCAAATTCAGCCATTAAATAAGTAAAGACAGTATAACAATGAATATAGGGAATGAACTTGAAGTTTATACTTAAGTCTACCCGAAAACATACAATACTGAATATACTGGTCTAAAGAGAGAAAAAGGTGCCTTTTTTTTTCGGCTACTTGTATGGCTTTCAGGTTAGCTTCCAGTCAAGCTGTCCTATTTAGTCCTCTCCAGTCAAAGAGATGGCAATTACAAAGTGAAGCATTTGAGGGAAAACGGTGGTTTTCTATGCTGATTGCTGTACAATTTGTAAGCTTGCTGGTAAGTCTCTGTTTCGCTACAGCCCTGACTAATATTAGATGAGAACTGGAATCCAGAAACTGGATGATTTCATGGTCTGATTTGGAATGTGTGTATTAAGTGTGGGCTTGCACAATTTTTTGTCCTGCATTATTCCACAGAGTTCAGATTTGGCAAGGGCTTGTCAGTTATGTCTATTTGAAGAACTACATATGAACCAGGCTTTATTAGTAAAAGCATTTTTTATTTTTATTTTTATTTTCAGAAATATTTTTCAAGAATGGAAAGCTGAGGGGGTTTTATGATGCTAGCTATCTCAGCTTGGTTATTACAGGAAATCCGTGCTAATTTGAAATACTTTTTATCTAAAAATGTAACTGTCAGTGGTTTTTAAGAAGAGAGGGCAAAAGAAGAAAGAGGTAATAAAGAGATGAGGTAAAAGGCCTCCCGTTCCATAGACACATAGAACAATTGAGGTTGGCAGGGACCTCTGGAGCTCCAAACCATTGCTCAAAACATGGTCAATTACAGCAAGTTGTGCAGGGCCTTGTTCAGTTGGGTTTTGAGTATCTCCAAGGATGGAGACTCCACAAGCACAGCTTGCACTCTTTGGGCAACCCATTGCAGTATTTTACCACCCTCACAGTAAAAAAAAAAAAATTTTTAAAAAATCTTTCTTATCTTTGAGTGGAATTTCCCATATTTCAGTTGGTGCCCACCGCCTCTCATCCTGTCACTGGGCACCAATTCCAAATGCTGTTGCAGGTGGGTTCTCTGGGAAGAATTATCTTGCCATCTCACCTATAGGGCACCACAGAACAGTGCAATGGACAGTAGGCACGGTGGTGATGTGTTCATTTTGTATCTTATCTGGGCACCATGGTTTTTACAACCTTTATATATAAAAATAAATCTCTGAAGAGACATCATTCTGTTTAAAATAGGAAACTGATTACTATCAACAAAGAAATTAGCATTTGAACATGGAGTGGCCAAAAGATAGCTCCTTACAATTTGGGGGAATTGAAAGATATGTAAAATGGATGCCATCAGATCTTTGTCCTGCTTATGCCCTCTTAAACACCTAATGATCAGATACCAAAAACTGACATGGTTCTTATCCTCATCTTGAAAAACACAGAAACACATAAATGGCCTTGTTTCTGAAGTTAAATTCACCACTCTATAATGTTTCAACTGTGAAAAAATGTAGAACTGGAGGGGACATCATGAGATGACTTCACCTAAAACATTGCCTGAAGCATATCTAAGTCATCCATGATAAGCATTTGTCTAACCTGCTCTTAAAAAACTGCAGTAGAGGGAGTTCCACAACATCTTTTGGCAGTATGTGTCAGTGTTTCACATGAAGTTGATTTCTTCCTTCCCTTTTCCCAGTGGTTGCATGGATCCTTTCTTTTCATTAACAAATTTTAACATACATTAACATTATCATGTCTCTCCTCTTCTACAGAAGCTTTTCTAGATTAAACAAACCTTCCCTAAACTCAGGGACAAAATTCAACTGAAGTCTCACCTTTTTTAAAGTAGAACCCAATCCAACCATATCTGTCCTGTATTAAAAATTAGTATTTTAGAAGATGGACTGAAAACCATAGTCTGAAAAGATGACTCGTTATTTATTAGTTAAACCAGGTAAATTGGAAGAGATGAAAACTTTAATTAGATTACTGATGCATGAGGGAAAAATAGACAAACTTTCAGGCATACAAGTTCCGCTATTTGAAAACACAGTTTAGTAGGAGGTATGGACTTTAGCTTGTAATTTATGAGTTGTTATAGCTCTTTTTTTTTTTCTTTTTCTTGACTTGTCAGTTTTGACCAAAACACAACAATTTAACTTTAACAAAATCAATCAAGAATAAATGCCTAACAAGTTTAAAACTAATGTAAAATATTAACATAAATTGATAAATTAGTGAAGTAAGCTACATATTAAAAAATTAATTATTTTATGTTAAAATCAAATTAGTTTCTTCTTAATCTCCTAAACCTGTTAACAGAGGTTTTAGCTTGTGTGCTATCATACACTTTTGCTATTTTCAAGTCCCTCAAGGGAATTAGATTGACTGTGATCTGCTGTGTGCCTTAAGGCAAAACCTCAAATACTTCAAGGTTCATTAAGTAAGAAATTTAAAGCACTAAAACATAGAAGAGCAATGTGTAGATACATGAGCTTATTCTATTTTCAGAATTAAAAGTTCTGCCAGGAAAAAAAGCATCTTAAAAAAAAGCTCCAATTCTGCAATTACCATCATGCGGGCAGGCTTCTTCACGAGCATATCTCATTGCCATATTGGGGACTAATACTCCAGAGCTGCAAACACTTAAACACTGACTAAACTTGACCATTATGAGTAGGCTTACTGAAATTAATGATGCTTTTCATCATAGTACAGTTAAGTATGTGTCTGTGTGTATAAAGGATCAAGTTTCAGCTTTTTAATTTCAAGACGAGTGAATGAATTACTTCATATGTATTCTATAAATAACCAAACAAAATTTTTAAAACTAATTTTCTACCTCCACCATTTTTCTGAAGTATCTTCTGCTTCGATAACCTCTCCACCACTTCTGTATAAAAATCACCATTTTGTTCAGATATCTAAAATGAAATATATTACCAAAATAATTATTATTTTGAGACTTTACAATACAAGATTATTTTTTCCTAATATTAAAAATAACATATAATGTATTATATCCAAACAGGTGGCCACTGCAAACATACTTAATACATATAAATGTATGCATATATACATATGCACACACATACACACTTATAATGCAATATATACATATATTTATATATGCACACAAACTTTGCTTTTGGGAAAAATGGGTTACTGCAAACTTACCTATATGCTATTTCAATTATCATTACAAAAGTTTAATGAAATAACCTTACAAATGTAATTTTCATGATAGATGATTTTATTTTCACAAATGGTTTTAACCAACATATCTGACCAGTTCAGAATTTTTTCAGTCACATGCAACATTTTCACAGCTTTACCATTTTTAAATACTTGACAAAACCCACAGATATCTGGAAATTTTAGACTACTTTTTTGCTTTTATTAATTAAACCTAGCTTAATTGTAACTAAATCTTTACTCTGTCCTTATTATATATACTTTATTATGCTACTGAAAGTTCCGTAATTGATGTCTCACATTAATTTTGCAGAAAATAATGCAAACATTACTTTGGGACTACCTAGAAAAAGCTGTATAGGGGAGCATTCATACCACTCAACTACGGACAACAAATTTAGAAGCCTTGCAGTACAGCTAGAGTCACTCAGTGGAGGCAGTCTTTTCCAGCAGGTAGTTCAAAAGACCTAAATGAGAGGGTAATACAGAACACTAACAACTGCCTATATTCAGCCTGGGCTCCTAAGTCAGACACCACATCCATCTTTGGAAAAAGGACACTGAACAGGATCACTCTGTACACTGTTGCAGAGAAAATCCTCTTCTACACTTAGCTGATTTAGCTCTTCTAACATGCTCATTATAATTACATGGTTCTTCTTACATTGGTCAATACTAAATACAAATGTGCATGTGGAAGAGCATTTTCCTACAGAATAGATTGGCAGACGCCTGGGTTTTCACTTTCTTCTGCAGCATGTTGTTACTCACGTGCTAGAAACAGGGGCACTAACCGATCCTCTGTCTTTGTAGGGGTTTTTGATATGGACGACATAGCTGATATTCCTTGGAGGGCTGAAATACCATGTTTGCTTGCCTGCTAACACTTGCATGTGATGGTAGCATCATGTGACAACACACTTGAACCACCAATGAAAAACATTTTGCCAGTGTCTTTTTTAACAAGTTGTTGTGGTTTAACACCAGCCGGTAACTAAGCACCACGCAGCCGCTTACTCCTCCCCACCCAGTGGGATGCAGAAGAGAATTGGGAGGAAAAAAGGTAAAACTTGTGGGTTGAGATAAGAACAGTTTAAAAGGGCAGAAAGGAAGAAAATAATAATGATAATAACAACAATAACAAAGTGACAATAATAATAATAAAAGGATTGGAATATACAAAACAAGTGATGCACAATGCAATTGCTCGCCAACCGGTTCCCAGTTACCTCCCAAGCCTGCCCCCCCAGGCCAACTCCCCCCCAGTTTATATACTGGGCATGACGTCACACGGTATGGAATACCCCTTTGTCCAGTTTGGGTCAGCTGTCCTGGCTGTGTCCCCTCCCAACTTCTTGTGTCCCTCCAGCCTTCTTGCTGGCTGGGCATGAGAAGCTGAAAAATCATTGGCTTATTCTAAACATTACTTAGCAACAACTGAAAACGTCAGTGTGTTATCAACATTCTTCTCCTACTGAACCCAAAACATAACACTATACCATCTACTAGAAAGAAAATTAACTTTATCCCAGCTGAAAACAGGACACAAGTGCACATAATAGCTGTAGCCTATCTTTTTATGAGAGAAATATTGGTCATTAAATGATTAATGTTATTTAACCTAATAATTCATTAGGCTTGATACAGTAAGGATGATACATAATGACTTGCGACAGGCAAGAGGTCAAACTAGAAGATGTAACAAACCCTCTTCCTCATAACCTTCATTTTTATGAAGATAGAGAAATTCAAGCATATGACTTTGACCAACTGGGCTTATGATCATAAAAAAAGGAGGAGGGCCTCCTGGGAGAAGGGACCAACCATAGTGTTTCCAAAATATTTATATCAATGTTGATACAGCATTTTACAGAAGAAGGTAATTGTACATGATTTATGTTTTATAAATGGAAAAAATTATGTAAACAAATATTTTTTTAAATGACCTGGTCAAATCCAGCAGTAAAATTTATTTTTTTACAATAAGACTCCAGTTACCATATACTCACTAGACAATTTTTCTATAATGTCCACAATAACAGTGATAAGAAAAGTCTCTGCAAACAGCATATTTGAGGGATGTCTTTTTTTTTTTTTCTAGTCATGCCAAGATTTCTTAAACAATACTGTTTAACTACTCTGAAGATGGATTATTTCCATGCTACTTATTAGCATCATGCCATTTTAATTGTATGCAGCTCTGAAAACCAAAAATTATTATTTCTTACAGTGGCACTGCATATATTTAATTCTATTTAAAAGCAGAAAAACAGATTGAGGTTTTTTTTCCAAATGCTCCCATTTTATTAAAATCAAGTAATACCATGAGAAATTTTGGAAGAAAAATCAAGATTGAAATACAGATTAAAATAGGCTTAATATACTACCTCAGATAGGCTCGGACTCTGCATCCTCGAAACCAGCTCTGGATTTTGACAGCAGCTTTGTACTCTATTTTTCTGTCTTCATCTAGACATCTGAAAATATAAAAAGTAATAATACTTGTCAGCATGGTAATTTAGTACCAAAGCAGAAAAATTCTTCTAAATATGTCTTACTGTTGCAGTTTGTGATCTTTTTCACCAGGTTTTTCATTTTTTTAATTCTACATAGTTAAATAATAGTGCAGAACAATATAACCTACATTAGTTGCATATTATGAAGATATCAAATACAAAGAGTATCGCAATTTGTAGATAATGTAAGGTTTGGGAGACTGTACTTCTTATTCCCATACAATACTGAATATCCATGTCAGCATGTCATGACCTTCTTCCATTGTAGGTGAAATAAATAGATAATGCTTTAATGATAATTATAACAAAAATCCTGTAGCTATGCATAAAATTGTATATCTACATGAATATTAAATAAATTAACTGTGGTCAATATTATCATGATAAATATAAATTGAATTAATAGGAAACATATATTAAGGCTGCGATCCAGTTAAAATACATTGGTTTATGACCGATACAAAATATTTTATTTATTACCTGAACAGTGATAGCATCAATAATGGTGACAGATACACTCCTTGTCTGTAGATTTTTTTAGTGAATATGAGCTGATCTTAGAGGATGAAAGTAGAGGATTTCAACCTTTCTGCTAATTTCTTAGGAAGGAATTTAAAGAAGAGAAATATGAAAAAGAAGTGACTGAAGAAGGAAAGAGAGTTCCAAATATAAGTTAAAACTAATACGAGTTAGAACAATGAAAGCATAGAAAAGAAATTAGATGTGGAAATTTCCAAACTTTAGAAGACTTGGAATGTCAGGATATGAAATCTTAATGTGGCTTAAAAGGAAGTCAGGAATAGGAAACAAATGGTGTTAGTAATTTGGCTAGATTCCAATGGGATGACCATGGGAATCTTTTACATGGAATTATAGTAGTCAATGCAACAGCTTATTGCATATTGACAGGACTTTTCACAATGGGAATTCAAAGACACGGATTTTGGAGAAAATGTAGAAATTAAACTCGCAGCATGTTGGCATGTGCTGCAGACAGGTAAGGAGGGAATAAAAGGAAATGAAAGAATTAGAAAATATGCTAGGGTTGCAGCATTGATTAATATAGACGCTAGAGGAACTAATGAAAAAGGAAGGATACAGGGAAAGATGAACTTTTTTTAAGTTACATGAGAAGAAAGGTTATCTAGAAAGAGATACTGGTGAGGCAGCTGGAGATGCAAGATAGATGTAAGTGGAGAATTGATGACTTCAAGGAGATCTTCAAGAACTATTAGCTGTCAGAGCTTTGTGTCAAATGACATAGTACAAGCCAAAAGGCATGTGCACAAGTGGGAAAGAAGCACAAGTAAAAGGACCTCACCAGAAATGCAGAAAATAATTCCAAAAGATAGTCCTTGCTTGCCATCTTTCTGTGACTCTGTCTATTAAGAGAATAGTGTTTGTGACAAAGCTAGAAGTCATGTAAGGAAAACCATGAATCTAAAAGAGATTAAAGAAATGTATGAATCTAGAAGAGACTTTTCAGAGAGTTCAGGAAGAAATCATTACTATGATGAGTTTCAATGCTGAGGGGTAGAACCCAGCTATGAGATCACCTCTGGCTTTTATTTACTTGTTTGTTTGTTTGCTTCAAAATGTCAATAACTGTCAAGTCTTTGAACTTAAAATTATATTTTAATTTTCATGGGTTTTTTGCTATCCCATTTTTATTAGGAATATATTTACCAAATAATTTAATTTGTTACACCTGCCATAAAAGAACAATTAGGTTACTGTTAGTTTTCTTAACTAGTTGATATTAGTTAGCTCTGCTGACAAAGTGTTCTGTCAACATTAATTGCCTCGGTAAGCACCAACAAGATTAATTTTTATCTGATAAGTTAGGATTTTCTTCATTACATTTCTTTAAAAACTAAACACATATTTACTACCAGAGATCAAGAAGCATTAGCTCCATTCATTTTATATCATCTGGTGCAGCATGTGCTCTCAAATCACATTAAGTGGGCACAAATTTTCATCCTTATCTGACATGCATCAGACCTGTCCAGTACCTGGAAACTGTGGAAAACAAACTTTTTTACCTAAAACCACAAAATAAGTCAATACCAAAGCTGGCATTTATGCTAGAGAGCTTCCTTGTTCCTTTCTTGTGCAGCTTCCTAAACTTCAGAATGATACTTCCAGAATAGTTTTACCTAGAGGTAAATTATTTTGATTAAAAGGGTATGAATGATTTGGGCCTGGACAGGTAGCCACAATTACAGCCTGGAAATGAAGGGGATGTGGGACTGGCCCTGTCAGAGGTGACAGCTCCAAAACCAGTCCCACCCACCTGGCAATGGCAAGGATCTGCTTCTGGAAGAGCAGAAGCCTTCTCCTCTATTACTCCCTGTTAGTTTTTTTTAGCTGGCATTCTCTCTTGTCTGGCCAAGTCAGTTTAGAAGTCCTTGTAAAGTTTATTGAAGCAGAGTAACAACAGACTTGTTAGTTCCAGAAACACTTTCAACTGGCCTTACCAGCAGAAGAAGTGGTTTCAGGTATAAGTTGCTCACGCTGGTATCTGCACTTCTGATCCGATTGTATGGTTGTCATATTGTTTGAATTAAGCTTTTACAGTCACAGACACTTCTCAAAGACTTTACAGAATGTTAAAAAGACATACTTAAGGTCAGCATCTGACACACAGATGTCACAGTAAATAAAGTAGGTTCTTGAATGAGTAAGTGATAAAATTGTTTAACACTTAAGAGAATGCACTAACAGATCCTGTATATTCTAATGCTTGTGCTGACAGGGTCTTTCTCAAGGTGCAGGCTTATCGTGTTTTTGCATTGTGCCATCATTGGGCAAATCCTTCCCTAGAAAGGTGCTTTCTCTAAAAAGTCAGTTTAGGAGACATCATACCTCTGGCATAAACAGAGTTCCGCATAAAGCATGACAGGAACGTTATTAAGATCAGAAGAACATTATTAAGATCAGGTAAACCTGTCTAACCACAACCAACAGGCAAGATATTACAGTCATTAACCTGCCTTAATTTTTAATGGAACAGGTATATAGTCCTCAAATAGCAAATTCATTTTGAAAGATAAAGAATTTTTCCTAATTTGCAGATTTACTTTAAGGCACTTCAATTACTATATTCCACCTGCAGCTAGCAAGAGTACTTGGTTTTCGACAGGGTTGCTTTAAGTCAAGCTACTCTGGAGGGTCTGTGTGTGTTCTAGATGTTCTACAGAATTCTGGGTTTAGGTCTTCATAGACAGGTGAATAAAGAAAATTTTTTCTTTTGTATTAAAATCTATTTGACAGGGAACTAAATCCTTCAGGTCTTACCCTTGGAGGTATTTGCAAACAAGGCAACTGATACAAAAAAAGGTAAATACTTGGTAACCTATATTCTTCTGCACCTTCTGATGCTTTAGATCAACTCAGATCTTTTGGGGAATCTGGTATTTCACTGCAGAATACTGTCTTTATAGAGTAAGTAACGGCTTTTTTTCACAGTATCATGTATTTTTGTCTGAATGCCTTCCAACAATTTGTGAATGATGACTGCCTGCACGGATTATAGACTCATGTGCTCACAGCATCCCAGATTTGGCAATCTTAACAGATCTATTACATTATGTAGACAAAGGATAGATCTGAAAGGGAAATTCAAGCTCTTGTCTGACTTCAAAATACAAATGCTTCAAAACCACTTCAAAGACCACTGCAAATTTGACATACATTAATGCCCAAAATTTATTTATTCAGTTTAAAAGTTAAATAAGGATATACTAAAATCTCTAAATAAGATACTCTGATTTGTTTCAGGATTTTAGTGACAGCTGTGTTGAAGTAGTCCAAGATTTTCACCCTAAAGAGCAAAGATCAGATTACGCATCAGCTCTTCAGTTGCTGAGCTGGACTGTTTGAAGCCTCTCATTTAAATTCTCAGCTGAAAATCTGAATTTCAAGAAGGTGATGTATTATAGCCTATTCTTAGAAGGGGAAAAAAAATCATTTTTGGAAAGCTTTGCCAAAAAGCAAATCCCCAAACATCAAGCATGCTGCCCTCCAATGGATTTCCATGTCTGGCTCAGCCTGCTCTTTCTAACCTGAAATATGTGAAATACAAGCATAGTATCCTGTAACTGATGCTTGTTTAGTGAACTGCTGTGTGTACAGCCACAAGAGTATGGGCTAAAGTTCAGGGAAAGAACAGGAAAACACAGCACTTTATGTGCAGGCAGGACCTGAACTTGGTGTAACTTTTAGCGATGTTCAGAATCATTGTTATTAATGCTAATGATGTTGTAATTGGATTCTAGAACAAATGATTCATTGATTAATAAAGAAAAAACACCCCCTACAACTATGCTAAATACGGGGGGGTGTGGGGTGTGGTGTTGTTCTGTTTGAGTATTAGCATTACACGTACAGCAGCAGCAACAATGCAGTTGAATAAAAGGGTTTACAGGACAAATCTATGCGATATTAAAATAGGTCTTATAGCTTTTTATTTCCTAAAATCTGATCTGGGAAAAGTTGGTCACCACCGTCTCAGCAGTCAGAAAACTCAGCAGGACAAACCATCCCACTCTGTGAAGAGAAGGGTAACAGGTGATCTGATCGATCAGCCCGCCGCTCTCTGTGTGGGGCGTTTTGGATCTTTAGTAGAAGAAACATCTCCTTAACTTCGTAGAAAAAGACAAAACGTGTCGCAGGTACTAGAAACTCAAGCCGCATAATCTAATTAGAAACGAAGCTCAATTCTAAATAGCATGGATAATAAATATCAAGTCGTTCAGAAGCTGGGGGCGGGGGGGGGGGGGGGGGGTGTCTCTGTGAATTAACTAGGACGAAAAAAAAAAAAAAAAGTGTTGCCTTTCAACAGCATAAACTAAACGTCCCGTAACAGTTACAGATCCGAGCCAGGCGAGCAGGGGCTGACGGCTGCCGTGGCACTCCCCGGGGCTCGGCATGAGCAAGTCCCTGGGAAGAGCTGCAACGCCGGCTCCTGAGGCGGGATGAGGGGAGGCCGGCTCCCGCGGCGGGACAGGGGCTGAACTCGCGAGGCTCAGCGCCTCTCGGGAGTATCCAGAAGCTCCTTTTCCCTCAAAATCGTCAGGGGAAGGGGGAAGAGCGGGTCGGGGTTTTCAGTGCATAACCGGACCCCTTTAAAGAAACCGTGCTGCTGCCATTAGGTCTCCTCAGATCACTCTGGCAGTATTTGGGGGCAAGGGAGTGGGTGCTCTCGGCAGGGGTTTTAAAGCCAAACCGTTTTCAGCGGGAGTACCGCCGTCTCGTTGCCGGCGGAGACCGGGGGCTGCCCGCCCCGCCAGCCGCAGCCCCAGCCCAGCATGAGAAGGTGCGTCCCGCCCCACCACCGGCACGACCCGGTTACCTGTTCCTACGGAAATACTCCTCCCGCAGCCCCGATAGCCTCGCCTGAAGCCGGGCCAGGGCGGCCATGCTCCCTCCCTCCTTCCCGCCCTCCCGACGCCGCCACCATGGCAACGGGAGCGTACCACTCCGCGCGGGCGCGGGGGTGGCGCTCCCCAACGCAGCCCTGCCAGCGGGGAACGGCAGGGCACCGGCGGCAACGGGAGCCCCACAGAGCTGCACCGGGACGGAAGCGGGGCCAAGGCAGGGAGCGCTGGCGGGGACGCGGCGCCTCTGGGCGGCGGTCCGGAGCGGGAGGGGAAGAGGCGAGATGGTCGCGCCCGGCTTCCTCCCGGTGCCGCAGCTGCTTCCGGGCTCTCATCATGGGGGACTAAGGAGCAGCGCTGGCCGCCCGCATCCTCCCCTCCCGGCCCTCGCCCGCCAGCCCCCGGCTTCACCGCCGGCCCCCGCCCCGTCCACCCTCGGCCCAGTCTCTGCGAAGTGGCGCCAGCCTCCCCGGGGAGCGGCCGGGGGAGGCGCCGGGTTCATGTTCCGGGTCGCTGAACCTACCCCGACCCGAGCTCAGGCGGCGAGAAAGAGCTGGTAAGCCCAGGCCCGGGGGGCCGGGGGGCGCCGGGGCCGCTCGGCGGGGCCGCCTCAGGCCCGGGGAGGGGTGTCGTCGCCGCCGCCCCCTGCCGTTTCGTGGGGCCGCGGGGGCGGTGCCGATATTTGGGGGAGGGGATCGGAAACACCATCTCCGCGCCCTGCGTGGGGCTTGGAAACGTGGGGGCAAGTGCTGCCCCCGCCTCGGCTGCCCGGCGGGCTGCCAGGCCTCTCCTGGCCTGCCCCTTCCCTCCCCCCCCGGCCCGCTGCTGCCAGTTACGCTGTGGGAGAGACGTTGGTGCTTCCCTCTCGGCCCTAGGCCTCCGGGGGAGGGGGGGCTGGAAGCCTGGCAGGTGCCGCTGGCACGTCTGGGCGGGTCGCCGCGTTTGTCAGCGAGCAGTGGGCTGGAGGAAGAAGCTTCCCCTCGTTGCTAAAAAAAGGACAGCATGCAAACGATAAATCAAAACTTTTGTCCCAAGTTTACTCATTTGCGTGTGTGCGTTTGGGTTTTTCTAATGGTGGTAGACCCTCTTAAGGCCTAAACCCTTTGCAGTGTATGCTGCAGAAACAATCGGTCGGTTGTGGTTGCTGCTCTGAAGCTATTTTGTTGCAAACCAAGAATCAACAAGTGCGGCTGCAAGCAATGAGCAAGGAAAGTACGTCAAGCTCTGCTGCAGTAGAATTCACAGATTCACTGTTTTATGTAATTCCATATACTAGCACAGTGACCCCAAAGGCCATATTGTTTTTATTGTAGAACTGTGAAGAGGGAAAACTGAGTAACAGAATAGAAAAAGGGAAAACTGAATTTTGTTAATAGGCCATGGAGGTATAAAGACTGGTAATGCAGAGACTTGATGGAGGCGAGGTGTCCCAAACAACCAGCTGGGAAGCCTTTCATTTCCTATGTGAAATGTTAGATATCTTGTGATATGTTAGGTGTCAACTGATGTGTATAACTTCTAGTTCATTTCACTTTTCTTAACAGAAGTGGAGTGTGGTGTGGTTTTTTTTCTTGAATGTGGATAATTTGAGCCCTTGAGGCTTTTATAGAGATTGTTATGTATACAGACTCCTGGGGGTAGAGTGCCCAGATCTGAAATAGATTTTCTTTCATGTTTTTCTTTGTTTCATTTCTGGGGATGGGGAAGAAGACAAAGAGAAAGCCTCAGCACATGGTTTTCTTACATAGGTAACTCCATTCCTCCTCCGCTTCTGGTGATACCACCACTTTTTTCCTGTGGGTATTTTCCTGTCATCTTTACATTTTTCTAAATGTGAAAGCTTTCAAAGAGGAATTTTATTTGCCCGGATGATATACATATTTGCTAGAAGAAGTTTGCCAGTATTGCTAGGCATCTGAATTTGCTTGGTGTAAATGTAACTTTACTTCTGTTGGTGTAATTCAGAACACTTCATAGAATGAGGTATACTCTAGTGTCAGAGTATTTTTATTTCGGTACTAATGCTGCATACAGTAGAAACATTGCCTGAGACATATCGAACTTGCGTCGGAACTCTGAGAAAGTTTTAATTATATACTTAACCTGTCATTTGTCTTTAAATTTTACTGGTTTGTGTTCACATAAAGTAATTTAGTTCCAGAGGCTTTAACAATAGTGTTCAGCAACACAAGGTGTGGGAATTTGGCATGTTCTTCTCTAATCGTCATCAGATAGTAATGATTTTGCTTGTGCAAATATATTGCCCAGGGGAATTCAGTACAGAGAGAATTTTTGAAATCTTATCTATAGGACTGTTAGTTTAGTAGGTTCTGAAGGAAGATATGTTAAAAATCTGACTACTCCTCAGAGCCACTCTCTTTTCTTATCCTTATACATAAGTTATTTCAGAAGCTGTCTGTTAAAGGAAACCTATTTGAGTGAGATGCAGGAAAATAATTTTTTTCAATTACTTATATTTGATGTAGCAAATCAAGAACTTGTGCTTTCTAAAAACATTAAGACCCTAAAGAAGTGAGTAGATTCAGAATAGCCACAGAGTATGAGTATTCACTTTGGGTGGTAAAGCTCCTGTGAAGCGGAACGTTTTTTATTTATGTTGTGAATACATGTGACAATTTAGGAATAGTTTGCATTTTGAGTATTTACTGGGCACTCTGATTCTTTTGATAATGACTTTGGTGCTATAGTGTATTACCATCATTTGACTGTTCTGTGATTCTTCACCTTGGCAATTAATTAATGAAGTCATACTTCTGAAAAGGGCAAAGCATATCAGTAAATGGCAGCAATGGGATTGCAAGAATTGCTACCTCTCATGATAAATTGCTCTAAATCTCATTTCTGGCTAACCAATTCATTTGTGTTAGAGCCTTATTAAATGCAGTTCATGTCAGCATCTTTCTGACTGTATACCATTGCTCTGTACTGAACACTTTTTTACTGTTAAGTATGAGTAGACTTGATACTATTTATTGTTGTGCTTTCTTAGATAAGCAGCAGTTGTAGAAAAGTCAGATGTACTTATTGCAAGTTTGTGTGGCCCAAATTTTTAGGGGGATCAGCGACATAACCAGTTAATAAAATTCCATCATTCCTCAAATGCTAGTAACTTTATATTGTATAGGACAAGTGCAAGGAAATTCCAAAACTTGTCTAAAGAAGTTTCTCGAATACAGAGTTGGTACCAAGCATTGCTGTGTAGTGTGTGATTGGAGGAATAAAATGTTGCTAGTAATTGTATACAACTAAATGTATGGGAGTTGTATATTTGATATAAAAAAGAATTTATAGATTTTTTCAGCAAGTGTAGTAATTGTCTTTAATTGTAGAACAATGACTTTCATAACTTTTTTTAAACTCCTCCTGTACTTTCATTATTTTTGTGAAACTGATTTATATACAGACATAACTGACTACAAAAAAAGGAGAGTTGGCATTCCATGAAGATGAGAAATGGCCTGAGATTTGGGGTTTATTTTTCCCTTTTCAGATATAGACGTGCTCCACAATAGTATCCTGACTTATCTCAAGCGTCCTCAATTCTTGTAACCGTTTGCACTATCTTATATGAAACTCAAAATAATTATGTTTTCTTAACATTTAGTTTTTGTAACTTTCTGTTCTGACACTGTCATATTTTTAAATTTTATAATCTGAAAACTACATTTGTGTTAAGTTTCTTTGGTCTGCATGTCAGATTTACTCTGAATGTGTTGCTAGTGCATTGGCTCTTAGTCTTTACAGGAAGCACTGGGCAGGATCCTCAGAAGGGGAAGAGTATGGGGATACTAAGTAGCCTGACAGCTAGCTGTTATGCCCCCCAGTGATGGTTGGTATGGGCTAGAATGCATTTTGGTCATTGTGTAGCTTTCCATACCTGGTTGTCCAGCAGACAATATCTAGCTTGGATGTGGAACTGGATGCTTTGTGTCCTCCTCATAGTGATGGCCATTTGATGACAGGCAAGTTTAAATAATCTAGACACAACTTCTGTTTCTGATGTATACAATAAGCTTCTATGTAACATAGTGTCCTGGTTTCAGCTGGGATAGAGTTAACTGTCTTCCTAGTAGCTGGTACAGTGCTATGTTTTTAGTTCAGTATGTGAAGAATGTTGATAACACTGATGTTTTCAGTTGTTGCTCAGTAGTGTTTAGACTATAGTCAAGGATTTTTCAGCTTCTCATGCGCAGCCAACGAGAAAGCTGGAGGGGCACAAGAAGTTGGCACAGGACACAACCAGGTCACCTGACCCAAACTGGCCAGCGGTGTATTCCATACCATGGGATGTCCCATCTAGTATAGGAACTGGGAAGGGGGGGCGGGGAATCACGGCTCGGGGACTGGCAGGGTGTCGGTCAGTGGGTGGTGAGCAATTGCCCTGCACATCGTTTGTACATTGCAATCCTTTTATTATTGCTGTTGTCATTTTATTAGTGTTATCATTATTAGTTTCTTCTTTTCTGTTCTATTAAACCATTCTTATCTCAACCCAGGAGTTTTACTTTTTCCCCGATTTTCTCCCCCGTCCCACTGGATGGGGGGCAGTGAGTGAGTGGCTGCGTGGTGCTTAGTTGCTGGCTGGGGTTAAACCACAACAACTTGTTAAAAAAGGCACTGGCAAAATGTTATTTCCTCACCTAGTCTCTTGCTAGCTTTTTAATACTTTTAACTAAGTTGTGTTCCTCTGTTTTGTTTTTGCGCATCCTAAGAACTGTGATAGCTGTCTTTTTTTGAATCTAAGTTCTTCAGGCAAGGTGGTGAGATTTATCATCTGCTGTTCCCTCTCAAATACTTGCACCTGTTCAATCCAAATTTCAGTCACATTCACCAATAAAACAGAGGTCTTAAAGCTAATGTTTCTAAGGCTTTGTGAAAATAAATTCTGGGGTGGAAAAATGGGATTCAGATTAGTCTGTCTGAAGATAAAGATACATTGTGAGTACAGCTGTGTTAGGAGACATCAGAGAATCTGTATGGGAAAAGATTACAGAAAGTAAGGTTTTGTAATCCTGATATTAAAGAAACTACTTGATTTTTCTTGTGCCCTTAGCTTGTGATCAAGGTGGGTTGTGAAGGCAGCAGAAGTCATGGTTCTCTTCAAAATTGTTGAGACACAGATGTAGCATAACTTTAGCTGCCACAAAGCCCATATCTATTTCACAGGAAAAAGTGTGGAACTAGAAAGTAAATGTAAATGCAGCTGTCGGTTTAGCAAAAGATACTGCCTCTCCTTACAAGTTGTGCAACTAAATTAGCTTTCCTCTCAGTGTGTAAGTGTTTGTTAAATATTTTGTGAGCAGTACTTTACGTTGTTACGTGCTTTTGGTGGAAAGTGAACAAAAATGATACTTGATTTTCACTGAAAAAGCAAGTGCCCATTATTTCTGTTAGGAGTTCTAATGCAGATATTAATGCTGAACACAAGCTGTGTGAACTGTTTTGGAGTAGGTGAAAGCAGTTACGCTGTTTCCTGCAAGAGTACTTTTATGGTCTGTTCTGGTAGGGGTTAGAGAGGAAATAGGTCAGCCTTTGGTGAACTACATTAAAACTGCTTCAGATAAATGTAAAGGTCAGTCTAGGCAAACTAGATTTTCTTAAAGTAGAATCTTCTCCTAGTGAAGACATTACAGTTTATTGCTAGCTGTGGGCTGTTCCTGTAACAGCATTTTTATAGCCTTATGCGAGTCATGCTAAACTATGGCTCAACTTAATATTTTATGTACCTCAATATGTTGTTCTGCATTCCTTATTACAACCTTTGAAATTTCTCATCTTACTGAATGCAGTTCATACTCACTGGTAATGTCTTTAATACTTCTTGTAGTTATTTTTCAACCTATTTCAAATGCAAATATTTTTGTTACAGTAACATCTGCAGTGATGATTACAATTACTTCATAGGTTTGGAATACTACTTCAGAGCTGGTTCTGAACAGTGGGGAAAATTTCAAAACTGAGTTTGTCTGATAAATAATGCTGTAACACAAATATGCTCCTGAATTATGGAGACAGGTTTTAGATAAACTGTTCTATCTGTTTGCTATTGCCATTTTTTTTCTTCATTGTAGCAAGAGAAATGAGTGCTCCAATAAAATTAATCAAAAGAGATTTCCTTGACTTCCAGGAGAAGGAGTTTTAATGTGGACCACTGGCATATTGAAAGTGCAATGTGAATAAAACCTTGAAGTAGTATGTGTATTGTATTCTCAATCTGTTACAAAGGAGCTTCCACTGTTCCAAATTGATCAAGTAATTCCCATAATCATCCTAAGGAAACATGTTGAAGTAATTATAATATTAATTTGTCTGATCTAAGAGGTAATGCAGTTACGATACAGTTATTATACATGAGACTATGGCTATAATTTTTAGGGTAAACGAGGTCACTGCCCTGTACAGATCTTAGTTCAGGAGTTGCAATGGAGAGACTTGATATTCAATAGAAAAGATTAATTGCAGGAGTGCATGGGATTCAAAGTTGTAGTCAGATGGAAATTAAGTGCCTTTACTGGTTAGGGCCTTTTAAGAATCATATTATCCCTTTACTTCAAAAGTACTTATGCGTGTTCACTCTTCTTGAGTTTCATCTTTTGATCTGGCACCTTCTGTATTGACTGTATTTTGGGAGGAATTCAAGGCAAGTTTAGATCAGATATATAAATCCAAGCTGGATTTATTGTGTTTGATCTTGAAGTATTTCATAAAACTAAGGCAACTTTACCACCATGCTTAGCCATTATCTGGAGTAAATTGGTATGTCCACTCTAGAAGCTACATTGATTTTAGTGATATAGTTATCCATATGGATTAGGGATACTGAATTGAACTAATTAATCATAAACTGTGGTGTAAGACATTAGTGTCCCTGTCTTCCCTTTCCCTTTTACTTTGTGCTGCAGGGACACTAGCAGAATGGGCTGCAAGAGATTATATATGCTAGTTCATATTCTGGCAAGTTAGCAGAAACCTGTTTGTTTTGAGAGCTAAATGTAGGTTTAAGCCTACTAGTTCAGTTTTTGGTATGCCTCCACTTCTATCAGTTTGCTATAAATGCAAATGCCTGTGGCGGAAGGGCTGGGTAGGCAGTTGGGGGACTTGATGTCTCAAACCAGATAAAGGTACTGGAGTTTGCCTGTTTGAGTCTTATGGTTCCTGTTATTTTAGTGCAGAAGTATTAGAAAGCCCTTTAAATCTCAAGGGCATCTCATTTCTGATATGTGCACCTGCAAGAATAGCTGTCTTCATGGGTGTCTAAATAAGGCTAAAGGGGCTAGTGCCTTCCCCATTGTGCGGTTGTAGCTACTGAGAAACATGGGTTAATATATCTATTTAGGCATCATGCATAGAAGCCCTGTACAGATATACCTGGACTTGCCTCTACTGATTGTTGGAATTCCTACTACACAAGCAAAAACCCCAAGCAAAAGCCCAACAAAACCCCCATACCCTGCTATAACCCTCCACAGTAATTGAAACTTTGAAAACTCGAAGGAAGAATTAGTTTTAAATCATTTTGATGGTGCATGTCTCAAAGCAATTTCTAGGTTAATTGACTTCCACTTTTCTTTCTCTGAATTTTCAGAAAATCATTGCTTCATTTGGAATGCTTTTCCTACTATGTTGCTTTTCTTGCTCCTGAGAAGTAATTTTTTGTGATTATGGAGGTTTTGATTCTTGTGAACCAAATGGATTAAGGAGAAAGTGTAGCATTCTGGATTCCAGAGCTGTCTCACCCCTTACAAGATAATATGATGATTCCGCTGTACTAAGAGCCAAAGAAAATGTTAGGTTAAGAGGGAGTCATAGGACTAGAGATTACAGCAGGACAGTAAAAGAGGTATGAGAAACAAGTGTAAGTGACACAGTAGTTTCAGGAATTCAAAATGAGCTTGTGTTTCTACCACTCTCTGTGCTTTTGGTGATCTTTCAATTGAAATGCTAAAAATAAGTGTTTCTGAAAATGGTTTAAGGGGAGAATATATCACTTCTTTAGGTAAGATCTTTCATTACCAGCTTGGATTTCTTCTTAAACACACTCCTCAGTTCCCCCGTTCATGTACTTTATGGTCATGACTGTCTGTTCAGCCATCACTGTTAAGTACCTTTAACATTGGAGTTTGTGGTAAGTGAGAGAGGGAACCTGTGTGTTGTGTCCAGGTTTCTTCCACATCTA
>NC_064909.1:11230000-11270000 GCF_929443795.1 Astur gentilis | reverse complement strand
TAGGGATACTCAATTACAGAATGCCAGGAACTGCTTAAAATAGCCCATCAGATATAAAAAGTATTATGGAAAACCAAAAAATAATCACAGATTTTGGCAATGCTTCTATAACAATTTAGTATTTATTTTCTTAGTTAGATATCTGTTTCTAAATGAAGTAGAAATCAAGAGAATTGAAGCTAAAGAAACCTGAATAAATTCAAGCATGTCAGGGCATATTGTGGAGGTATCTATAATTTGATAATGTGGGGGTTATCGTGTTTGATCAAAGAGTTGGATTCATTATATCACTATCTTTTTCAACTGTAACTTAACTACATGAGACCTGGAAGGTCTATATTCAAACCTAACATATCTCTATGGTATTTTTTTTTCTTTTTTTTTCTTTTTAAGTAAGAGATGTTACGCCTCTGAGGGATGAACTCATACGAAACACACTTTTGTGAAGCGCGGAAATCCTTCTGCATAAGTATAGCCTCTGGACAGGGCAAAGGATACCACTATGAGAGAGCTGGTTTTTTCTAGTGCTTGTTGTATTTCTGTATTTTTACACTGCCATCCCTAATGTATATTGTGAAACTGCTTGATGTGTTGTTATCTTATCAGTGCCCTACTATAGCATATGGTATGTTGAGATAGCAGGTTGATGACATGGAAAGTGTTTAAATAACGTGTAACTTAACACTTTCTCTGTCATGAACTTCTTATTCCAACACTTTAGAGACACCAGCTGATCTCATGCTGAATATTCTATAGATGTCCCCAGGCTTAGCTCCTTTTTTGTCCTGTTCCAAATCTTTCAAATTTCACATATGTATGTCTCTGTCTGACTGTCTTAGTATTTTATGTACACTGTTTTTCCACCAAATGGATCTGCCATTCATCATATTTGTTTAAGTTACCATATAACTTTCCATCCAGCTGTTTTTATAAATATGCATACCTTATAGGAATTAAAGTGAACAGCCTGGGAGCTTATTGGTTGTTTAGTTCTTATAATAAGTTGTATTTCATTCTAGACTGTTTTCTGACAGGGACAGATCATCTTAAATAATTTGTAAAAGATTTAAAGTTGCTGTGGGTTTTTTGGGGAGTGGGGAATATTTATCCTCTTACAGTAAAAAAAATAATATATCACTAAAGACTACATTGTAACACATAAAAGCAAGAGAGAATGATCTTAATTGTACAGACTTCTTTAATGATCTAATTGTACAGACTTCTTTAAATTCCTGACTTTTGAATCCAATATAAATGTTTCGTAATGCATGTCTTGGTTTTTCATTGCTGTTTAGTTCTGATACTGCAGATGATACTTATTTTTTGATTTTTAGATACTAGCTTGGCAAGGTCTTGGTAAATAGTGTGCACCTGGTCAACATTTATCAATAGCCAAATTAAAAGAGAAGGAAATGCTATCCTAAACTGATTGAAAAGGTCACTGTGGAATTGCAAGTGTGAAATGTAGATCAGCAGGAGGTACTTTGGATTTTCTGCCAATAGAGGAGGATACTGATAATGGATTTTTCCATAGTTTGACCATGCTTTAACAATGTATACAAGAGAAATATCTGTATCAATTAGCCTTCATTTTCTAGTTCAACTGTTGATTTTTCTGACAATCTTTCACTTTGAAAGTACTTGTTAAAATACAGGAAGGAACTTTATTGAGTCTGTTTCACCATTCTGATCTATACAGGTATGTTTTCCAGAAGAGTATTTGTTCCCAGCAAACTGCATATGGGGATTAAATATGAATTTAGAAATCGAGGACTCTGTCCCAATTCTGCAATGCTCAGGCAACATGTTTTCCTACAAAGACAAGCTGCTTTGCCTCAAGTCATTCAAGTTCTGGTGCCTCCTTGGGAGAAGCCTTAAAGAGGAATTTGTTTTGCAATTGGTTAGTCCAAGGCATGAAATACTAGTATCACCAGATCACGGACAGCTTTTCTCTCTTTAAGAGGGGTTAAAGTTCTTATCATCTGATATACTTCCAGTTCTCAGAGGACTTGAGGGGGAATGAAAGGTGACAGAGTCAGGCTTATTTCCCTCAAGTAGTTTCCTCATTCAGCCCTATTTACCCTCAGGCTGGTTTAGATTAAGTACAGGGTCATTTTTAATTGCATCTGGATATCTGAAATTAAGTTCTAGTACAGGAAGAATCAGGTATTACCTCTTTTCCAGAGGAGAGAGTTGGAGGAAATTCTTATCTTCCTACCTGTGTCAGATGACAGCATTAGCACAAAATGAATCCAAATCTGTAGTCCCCTGGATGTTGTGATGCATGTGAATGCAAGTTTGACATAAAGAGAATCCTTAATTAAGTGTATGTCCTTAGGGAGTTTCACAACACGAAGTTGCAGGGTTATACTCAGAACTCTTTGTTGCTTGTGAATGTAGAAATCAATGTACATTATTTTCAGTTTGAGGGGGTTGTGGGTTTTTTTGGGGGGGGGACTTGGTTTTGGTGATTTGGGGTTTTTTTTGTTTGTTTAGTTGGGTGGTTTGGGTTGGGGTTTTATGGGTTTTTTTTCTTTTTTTCTTTTTGTAACTTCAGTTATTGACATTTCATCCAAGGTTCTTACTTTTCAGCAATGTAGTTCATCTGGTATATTTTAAAGGGAAAATTATTCATCTGGTAACTGCTTTTTTGGAGATACTGTACTAGAAAGCTTCCTTGCAGCCTAGTCATTCTCTTGGCAAACAAGAATTCTGACAGCAGAATACAGCATTTTCTGGTAAAAGGAAAAAAAAAGACCAAACCAACCCTACATCTATAAACAAGTTGACTTCTGCATATATACAATAGAATTTTGTTCATCTAATCTTTTTAGTTTAATATTTACGATATATAAACAAATAGAAGAAAACACAGACCATCTATTAATTTGGCTTCTATTAGAAGGTTCCTCTTATAATCATGATTGGGCACAGTGCTGTCAGTACACTCTCCAACCAGAGTTCACGTAGGGAATGTTAAGAATTGAGCTAGTGCATAAAAGCAATGTCTGCTGGGGGAAGACATGCCACCTCTAGATGCCAACAGAAGTGGGGAGAGGAATGCTGAAGCTCCTTAAAGTTCCTAGCATGTCTTGTGTTGAAGGCTTGAGAATGGAGAATGAAAATTCTGTGGGATGTTATCTTCAAAGATGCAGAAGGTGGTAAGTGTTTTACGTTTAGATCTGACAATTTAAAAAGAACACGATAATTTTGAGAAATTACTAAAACATTTCTGAGGGACTTGTTAGGCCAATTTTCACAGTGAATTTCTTTTAGACATGGTTGTTTGTGTAATTAACTCAAAATATAAATATCTAAGTATAGAGTTGCATTTACAGTTGCTTCAACTGAATATGCAATACCTGACAATAGAGAAAAGTTCAGATGTGTTTTAATATTTGTAAGGAAAATTCTTTTACAGAAATGGCAGTATAGTCATTCCATAAATGTAATCAAAGCATATGATTTATTTTCAAGACAAGCTATTTCTTCGAAAGCTTGCTAATTTTTTTTTTTCTATTGTTGAGTAGTTGTTAAGCCTTTCCTCTCATGTAGCTGAACATGCAAGAAGCTCGTACCAAAGAAATCTGAATCTTTTTTTCCATAGTAGGTAAATATCAGGACAGTGTTCTTCTTGCATTTAATCACTTACCAAAAATGTTTATAATATCATGTGTTCCTGTGCCAGGGACAGACCATCATCTGTCTATGAAGGACAGGAAATGTCATTCCAACTTTACTCCAGTAATTTAGGATTGCACAGTAACCCTATACACTCTGCAACCTGAATTCCCCAGTAGTGATCCTTGATTTATTTTTTTTTTTAATACATAGGCACACTAAATTTTACTAATAAGAAAAATAATCCTTTCCTCAATAAGCTGTCCCAAGGAGAGTAGAGATCCTCAACTTTAAAAGAAGGGTAAAGTTTTCAAAAGCGATATGAATCTGAGAAATTGTGGTGATATTAATGATATTGGTAATTTACCAGTTACCTTTATAATATATAATGAAATATTTACTCCATTTCAGTTTGTTGTACTGCTATGATGTTACACAGTGCCTAAGGTACCTTAGTGCCTTAATGTTACTAATGCTAAGGACCCTGACGCTGCTGAGGCAGTGTTTTCCAGAGCGTCTCTGGAAGCATTTTCTGTTATAGTTCTCATGCTGTTGTTCTTGGATGATTTTTCTCATGGCCTTGCACCTGCAAACCCCAATAGTGTTGTTACAGAGGATCTTCGTGGGAGCAGCTATGATGCTGTGAGAATTGCCTCTCCCCACCAGGTCTTTACCTCCCAAAACCTAGTACACAACAAAGTCAATAATAGTAATTTAAATGTTTCATAAGTATTATCCATTAATAGAAATACACAGATGTTTAGTGACCACTGAGTGTACAACACTTGCACAACGTTAACATACTCCACACAGCACAAATAGCATCATAAATGGGAACAACCAACAGGGAGTTTGAGCAGTTCCCAGTGGAAAGTATGTAGTGGCAGAGGGACAGCATGGCAAAAATCATTCCCACCATGAGCAACAGCATTGGCGTATTTGTCATTGCCACCAGCTGCACCAGAGAGATACCCTCCCCATTCCCAAAGTACGATGCTTTTGTGGGAGCCCTTAGCTGTTTTTCCAAGTCAGCCATTAAGATTTTCATATTTCATCCCCTTCCCTCATTTCATCTGTTTATCTCCTTAGTTTTAGCTAAAGACCTTACTAATAAAACTCACTAGTCCTGAAGATGTTTGAGGGTGAAAAAGGGAAATGCATGACCCATTTTCAAATAGCCATGTTTAATCTGTTCACTAGAGCAAGACCTAGGGCTATTTTGGCACTGAGTAATTTGCCATTTAAATTTTGATTTGCATGGCTAGAAAACTCAGTTTTGCATGCACTTTGGGATGATTATTGGGTAATGTTTAGTCAAGTTTCTGTCGATTCTGAACAGCTTCATGATACACCATCTTCTAGCGTGATTTTCTTCAGCACCAGATATGCTTTTCTTTTCTGTTCCTTGGTACAGGTGTCTCAGAGGAAAGTAAAATCAAAGCAGTCTCTCTCTAATTTCTACATTGCACTGTTTCTTTGGTGAAGACTCTAGCATCAGACTGTGGATAGTGTTTTAATTGATCTTCTGCATCTCTCTGTTCACGTAGTTATGTTTTTGTCATGTGTATACTGGTCTGTTTCTACATTGTACTGCATAATCTGCTTTTTCATGTTATAAAGCAGATACGTAAGGCTGAACCCCGTTTCTGTGAGGAATGTAGTATCAGTTCTTAACAGGCTGAAATTCCTAGTGACCGCCAATAACAGGATAGTTTCTGAGACCATCCCTTCTCTCTTGGAATAGTCTAGGGAATACTAGCAATCTTCTGGAGATGGCACTGGTAAACAGTATTGAGTAAAAGGGAATTTGCCAATCAGTTCTCCTATGAAAACAGTCTTTTAGTTAATGAATGTCTTCCAGAGTTTTTAACCCACGTGAAAGCTGAGGAAGCTACATTGACAGTGCTTAGGTATCTATGGTAAATCCTAAATGCAAAAAACAGTTTATGACATGGAAGACAAAATTATTAGTGTCAATGATATAAATACTTGACCAAAACAAAATATATATAATCTGAGTAGAGCTTCTGCAGATGAAGAAATTACATTTGGATACTTATTTGTTTGAAACCGACACATACATGCTTGTCTTTAGAGACTAATGTAGAACCCATCTGTTTTCTTAGGTAGAGAAAGCATGATGAAAACTGGGATTTGACAAGCTTTCATGAAGTTTTTATTTGAACTGTATAAGGGGGGATCAAATTAGGTTTTGACTACATAATATTCTAGTGTTACACCAGGAAGATCAAGATGCTATGATAGGTCATCCTTTTATAGGGATGATTGTGTGCAGTTGATACAGCTGTTTATGTTACTCTACAAGTTTTTGCCCTAAATAGGCTAAAGGGAGCTACTCTATAAGTACAACAAACACTCACCTGCATGATTCTATGGTTCTTTCAATCTACAAGTGCATCATTTATGATTCCTCATGTAAGGTGACTGGAAAACCCAAAAGAATGTCTTATGTCAAATAAAAATCCTAGATCAAGTTTAGAGCTTCATTCCTTCCAAAGTATTACAACTAAGTGTAATGGCATTTGACAGTATTGACATTTTTTATATGACTTCTTTTGGCTAACTCAGCATTCTGAAAAAAATAAACAGTGTTCTACCTTTGTGATTGAAAGGGTTAAATAGTACCAATTCATTACCACTCACAAAAGGATTTATTTTGTTCTCATAAATCAGTTTTATTCCACATTTTTATTATTCCCTTGGGTCAGCTGCTCCAATTGAAATCAATACAAGTGCAAGTGACACAATCAATCTAGATATTTGATTATGGATTTGAGACTCCCAGTTCTGCTCTGTGTGTTTAGCTAGTCTCCTTCTGATAGTGTCCCTGGAGAATGGAAAATTCTTATTGGCATCCATGAATTATGGGCATAGATTCAGAAACCAGATACTGTGATAATCTCCATTTATGTACTGCTGCAGCTAGAGAAAGAATGTTCTAGCCATGGATAAACAAACTTGAAGATTTTAAAGCTAACTGTTTCTGAAATTTTTTTAGTGTGTAAAATCTCTCATTAAATAAACTTTATAAAGTTTCATCATTTGTCTATAAAACCCCTCAAACAAAATGGATTAAATCAATATTTATATGCTTTATCATCAACTTAACATCACAATTACAGCAAACATTTTTGCTATTTGATGCCTTCTGGTCATTTATAGACAATGTGATGTTGTGCCACTTGGGGTACTAAATTGTGCTGGGATGCTTTCTGCTGTTCATGTTGGGATAGGAACACCTGGATACTGGAAGCCTGTGTGAAATCCACATAGGCTGGTTCTACTCATAGAATGCTTTCCAGAGTTGGGCGGCCTCACCATGTTTTGTGATTTCTTTAGGTTATGGACTGAGTTCTTACAGTGTGTCCCTACAACACTTAGTACAGTGTGCAGGGGGGGGTCCAGGACAGATGCCCCTTGGTGCTGTTGCAGCAAAGTGAGTTACAATACAGATGAATATATTTACAGCAGAGATTTAACACTATACTGAATACACTGTTTTAACTGGAAAGTCTAAATGAGACAGACTCAATTGCAAGACTCATTGGGCATTTCTCTTTATGAAAGAGTAATGAGAAAACCTAAACTAGTAAATAAAATGAAAAAAGTTTCTTCTTGACAGTCTCATCTACTATTACAGAGTTTTTAAGTTGAAACCTCATGGAACTGAACTGGAAGCTCAGAAGGGTAGATGAGACCACACAGCAAACGTTCTTCTCTGCCTGCCATCATGACAGAGCCTAATCTCGGCTGCAGTCATTAACTATCCATAGGGTCTGTGCTAACTCTCTTGTATGAGCTTCCCCGTCAAGCTGTGCACTTTATTCATATTTCAGTCCATAGAATTAATGAGCATATAAATGCACATTCCTTTGTGTTTGCAACACTAATGATCACTTATTTCTACTGACAGGAACATGCTTTAATTGTGATGATTTCCCCTGCTTTGCCTTAGGGTTCTTGAAGTATTCTGCGAATTTTCATAGAGTCATAGAACAGCTGGTGTCAGAGAGCACCTCTAGAGATCATCTAGTCCAACCCCACTTCTTCAAGCAGGGCCAGTTGGAGCACATTGCCCAGGACAGCGTCCAATTGGGTTTTGACTATCACCAAGAATGGAGACTCCACAGCCTCTCTGGGCAACTTGTTCCAGTGTTTGACCAACCTCAAAGTAAAAAAGTTTTTTCTTAGGTTTAAACAGATTTACTTGTATTTTCTGTATGTACCCAATGTTTCTTGTTCTGTTGCTATATGCTGCTGAGAAGTGTCTGGCTTCTGTACACCCTCACATCAGATATTTATACACATTGATATGATCCTCCCCTCTCCAGGCCTTCTCTTCTTGAGGCTAAACAACCTCAGTTCTCTCAAGCTCTCTTTGTGTGACAGATGCTTCAAGCCCTTAATCATCTTTACATGGACTCCACTCCAGTTAAGTCCATATCTGTCTTGTACTGGGGAGCCCAGAACAAGACGAGCACTCGAGATGTGTCTCACCAGGGCTGAATAGAGAGGAAGGATCCCTTCCCCTGACCTCCTGGCAATGCCCCTCCTGATGCAGCCCACGAGGCTGTTGGCCTTCTTTGTTGCAAGGACTTGTTGCTGGCTCAAGTTCAACTTGTTGTCCACCAGGACCTCTGTCTTTTTTCAAAGCAGATAAGCAGCTTTTCAGCATCAGCCCCTAGCCTGTACTGGGGGCCAGCTCAGAGTGATGGACAGAATGTTCAGCATATGCATTCTGTACATCTCAAGACAGTCTAAGATGTCTGTACCAAAGTTAAGTCTGTGAAAAGTCACAGAAGGTGCCTTTGCCTGTTTCAAGGGACACTGAGCTGTCAAAGAAACAACTTGACTAATACAGTCAGAAACTATATCTGGGTCTTTGACCTTTCAGATTTCTGGTGTATGTAGCCATAAGGACTTCCATCTTGCTCTTTAAATATTTTATAATTTTCATTCTTATAACTGAAGGCTTCTTTACTTAAGAGGGAAAAAGGAAAAAGCTAGGGGTTTTCAATGCAGATAATGTCAACTGTTCATTATTTACAGGAAAATGAATATTTTGAATTCATAGTTTTTCCAGTTTGCTATAGTGCTTTGAAATTACCCATCTTGCCTCATCCAGCAACACCCCCTAGTCCATGAGAATGATGGTTTCCTGTGATATCAGAGTCTTTAAATTATGGACTCAGTTTGACGGACTGAGACCATGATATGTCCTTAGGAACAATACGTCTGTCAACTCAGGAGCAGAGGAACAAATAGTGGTTCAGGAGATTGAGGCGCAAAATTGGCAGTGTATTCATCTGGAAAAAAAGAAAAACAAAACCCAAAACCAAAAAAACCCCACCAGAAAACATAAAAAAGCCCCCAACTCTTTGTTGAAAAGAGGGATGTGGCATCAAAGCATAAAAACCATTTCATAAGATCAGGATAACAATTGGGATGACAATTGGAGAACAGTTCAGTATTACAGTTCATAGGAAAAGAGAGTCACCAATAATGATGAGGACAGATTTTTAGCTGGCTTTGCTGGGATAATCATACTAATGGAAAGTCACAGGTTTTTATTCTGAATACTGTGCTAGAAAGAGTGGGAAAGGGAGAGAGGGAGAGAAGAAAAATCTTAGCTGGGAGGAAAGGAGTAGCTTGTGTGGAAGTTAATGAGGCTGAAGAATAGGCAAAACTTATGGACAACAGAATAAGCTTACAGATGAGGAAGTGTGCATATTCACAGGATTTCCCCCAGAAAGATGTGGTGCCAAAGAGTCAGAAACCAGCACAGGGACAGACACAGCTGGGCAATGTGAGCAAGGTACGGGGAAGGATGGGTAAAAGGAATGAAAAAGTGAGTTCTTGTTTCATTTTTATTTTGCTATTCTGACATTAACTTTTTCTATGGCCCAAGGTAAGATACTTAACCTCTGTATGCTCACACACGTGTAAAGCAGACATAAAAATGTTTGTGCTAGTTAACTAAGTAATCTTTGTATAAGTCTTTAGATCCTCATATGAACTGTTCTGTGACCTGGATTTTTGTTACCTTTTTTCTTTGAGTAGTCTTCTACAGTGGTAATAGTTCTGCTTCTATCTGTTTCAATATTGTGGAGCAACATGTTCTCTAATGTAAAAAAGGTTATCAGGACCTGTATGTACATAATAGAAGCAGTATAGATTGGTAATAATAATTCAAAGCATGACACAAAGCCTTAAACTCACTTGAAAAATACCTTTTGCCATGTAGTAGCACACAATATGTAGTGTACTTTTGTGATTGAAGCCTCGTGTTATCTTGCAATAGTGATATTGAAAGAAAATAATAGCTCATTAAACATTTGTGATGATAAGACTTAAGTGTTTCAGGCTGAAGTACCTTTTAGGTGGAAATCTCTCTGAATTTCTCAAGCCATGGTCCTATAATAACATTTAAGTTCAAACAAATCGGGATAAGATGAACAGTCAGCCAATTTCTAGGACACTGCAAATAGGAAGAGGTAGAAACCTGTTTTACAAAGGCGGCTCAGTTGTTGAAGTCCCTTAAGAATACAAACAGAGAAGTATAAGGAAGCTGATTTTTGACCAATATCATCTGTATTATGACGACTAGTTCTTGGCGATTAGGGAAAGAAAAGCACATGAGCACCCAGCAGTATTCTTCACTAGCATGGCCTCCTTGCTTTCTGAAGTCAGCAGCATAGTTGTGTCAGTTTGTTTGCAATACTGACACATTAGACTGGTTATGTTTAAACTTATTACTTTAATAATCATAAATGCAGCGGTAGTAATAGAAGTATTTGGTATTTGCCCATGTGTATGAAACATGAATTTTTTTCTGTTTAATACATAAAAAGGAAACATCTCAATTTATTACGTTTTTCCTTAACAACATTACTTTTGATCCAGATGGAAAGAGTACCTTTAAATGTGGCAAATTCTGGAAAAACCACCAGTTTTTAAATGAGATGAATGTGTTTAGTTTGTATTATTTCTTTTTTACATTGCAGTCTTTGTCATGAGAATGCTTTCATGTTGTACCATTTCCTGCGCTCCTTACAACCTTTGTCATATGAATAAGATATCAGAACGCTAATGACTAATATACAGTATTCTGTGTCTGCTGATACTATACTGTACTACCATGACCTTTGCAATATTATGTATTCCGATTGGCTGTCCATTTCACCTCTTCCCCACAAGTTAATAAGGCTGTAAAAAGGAGAGAACTTGAAATGGCCAGCCAGTCAAATTACAGAATATTGAAAAGGTCAGAGCAGTACAGCACACAGAAAAAAATTATGGAATATATGAGGCATTAAAATTCTTGTGACAATGATTATAACAAGAATGGAAAAGGATACCCATTTATGTTATTTCAATCTAGTGAACCCCATAGGATGATGGACCCAGGACAGCAGTAATTTACGCACCACCGACCCACAGGAGCTTTATTCACCTATTTACAGGGGTACTCAGTAACGGGAATGCACATCTGCTTGGGACCCCCCTTCAAAGTGTCCACCCAAAACCATAGTGAACCTTCAAACACAAATACTCACCAGCTAGAGTGCTTTGTGAAGCTGAGCACTTTTAAACAATGATTTTGAATGGAACATGTGTTTGTGTATCTTTTTAATGTAAGCGTGTTTTATTACTTGACTTTGTTTCAAGTATAGGTAGTTTTTAAGTACGTACATGGAGAGTTTTTAGCCCTAATTTCTTCTTTTGGATAATGTTTTCCTGAAAAACTGAGATGCTTTGATCTGGTATAAACCAGGAATAAACTGGGATCAGTACAAGCTTTTCTCAAATACCAGACTTGGCCAAAGAAGTTCCTCAGAAGTATTGGGGGAAATACGGAGAACCTTATGAGCAGGAAGTCTAGTGAAAGAACAGAACCATCATGATGCAAAAATATGGAAAGATTAAGGAGCATGGGGAAGCCTTTCATTTCTGCAAAGGGTTTGGTCTTTTTTGAGAGGTTATAGGAAGCGGTGGCTCTGAGCCCCATTCCACCTGAATTCATCTTTTGGTACAGGAGCTTGCATGTCGAAGTGTTGAAGGACATGGTGAGCCAGTTCTAGTTTGATTTCTGCCTCCTTAGTTAGGTTGTTTGTGTTAGCTGTGTCTTGAAGGGGTCTTGCTTGTTGGAGTGCTAGTAACTGTTCATGGCAGGAGTTACAAGGCAGAAATGTGCAGGAATAAGGAGGTATTCCAGTAGAAACCACTTCTCTGAAGTAAAACAATGTCTCTTAGGACTTCACCAGTGTCTGAGGCAGCTGCTGTTTAGGTCTGCAGCCGGCTGGCTGGTAGGCTACAGTAGGAACTGTGAGCAGGTTGGAGAGAAAAACACACATGAAAAATGGAGAAAGAGAAGCCTCATCCACTTATACTCACAAATAGGGTCCACACTGAAGCAGTCTAGGCAGGAATGGTACAGAGTGATATGACAGGGTTATCGCTGGATCGCTTTCTGTCAGGCTGAACCTATGTGTCTGCATTTTCCAGCCCACTGAAAGCAAAGTTTAAGCAGTGAGAAGTGGCAAAACTGCATATTGCAAGTCATCCCCAGCAAGACCTGCATTTTAAAAATGTTCTTCTAATATTTTACTTGCCAGTAGCAGTAAGTTGCTTGACTGGGAACTGGAACAAAACACCTTTTGTCTGTGTAAAATTCAAGTTAGGAAACTTGCAAGTGCTCCTCAGCTTTTTATTAGAAGCAATGAAAAATTTTGAACTGCCATGTTGTCTATCTCATTGTAAATTTGCAAGTTCATTTTTGAGCTGAATAAAATGGTTATGTAATTACATACTTCTCCTAATTATTGAGTAATTATATACTTCTTATAATTGCCGAGTAATCACTCTGCTATAACTAGAATTTAATGTTACAACTAATTGTATAATTACTGTATATTAATGTTGTTATCCAGGCAACTTGGAATAGAGTGTTATCCTTTTAAATCCTTTTCTGTTACTCGAAACTGTATTTTTAAAAATATAGTATAGTTAGCCATTGGAAGGAAGATTAATAGTGGAATAAAAATATCAGCAGAGGAAGTACGTGCTTTCATTCTGGGCTCAGGTGGATGAGAATAAAAATATTAACATGTTAAACCTGTACTGTAGATAGAAAAAGTTTAATTTTCTCATGAATTGGGCACATAAATTGCTGTTAGGGAGCCTACTTTTATGCTTGAGGTTTGCATTTATCCGATGTGCCTTGATCTGTCAACACTGGATTTTTAAACTTTCCTACACATTTTAGGTGAAATATTTTAAAAATGCATCTCTCTTCACAGCCAGGCGAGTCCTTAAGTGTTACATGCCACTAGGACCTTAAGAACGTATGTGTCAGTTGGCCATTTATAATGGCTTTATTGCTGTTAATAAAACAATAGGTGCATGTAACAGTCACATGTTGTTGGGTGGGCATTGCAAATAAGTTGCAGACTGCCCGGTGGTGCACAGAAAAACTGTGATAGATAATGGGAGAAATGTGCTTTGCTGGATTGTATCTACCCCCAAATCACACAGAGGGACAGTTCCACAAAGGTGCAGAAGGAGGGTTTGGTATACAATTTAAGAGCTGAGATCGAGTAACGCACATGCATTTTTTTAGTGCTGGCTGAGTAACCTTGGTACATAAGAGTAATCTCAGACAAAATAACTTTGCTTCTGCAGAATTGCTATGTCTGTATGTGGAATGTGTAAAAAGTGGTTGCTCTTGCATGATAAGAAGCTTTGTCTCCATTGCTGTTTAGAAAATGGGGTCTCTCAGGCTAATGTAAAATGCAGTGAAATCCAAAATAAATCCATCGGGTTTCATGAAATTCTTCTGCATTCACACTACTGTGGCCTGTTCAGGCAGTCTGGTGCTATGACATGGTGTTATCCAGGTAGAATTTGAGCAGTGAGGAACTAGACTACGAGGCAGATTTATAATAAGAGTTTTATAAAACTCTTCCCCTCCCCCAAAACTCAGAAAGTATGTTTGCCATATGTTACCAGCAGAATAAATGAAAACACCCTTTGTGCAGCTCTGTGAACATCAAAATAATGGAATGGCTTAGATGTGTACCGTAAGTGAATCACAGACTGTTTATAGGAATGCCCAAATTAGAGCAAAGTCCAGATCACTCACTCATGGTAAAACGTAATGAGAGCGTGAATGAAATGTACTGCACATGTGCACGTGTTAGTGCACATGATAGAAATAGGGAATATTTGAAAAACTCTTTCAGGTTTAATAATATTTCAGTTTTAACAGTTCATTTGAACCTTGCATAAAAATGAATAAACCCAATGAGTTTTACTTAAAAACTTAATTAAAAGAGAGTTTCTACGTTTTTAAAATTCTTTCTTATTTAGATTTTGTAGAAGACTGGGATGTGAATATTCAATCTTCTGCCTGTGACAATGCCTTAATTAATTTACAGTATTTTTAATGGTTATATTCTGTTTAATCTCATTCTCATACCTGTGTTCTGAGACTTGTGTGATTCTGCTGTTGTTTGTAATGCAGAATTTCCATTGACTTCAATGTGAGAGCTCTCCATGGAATGATGGATAGTAGTAATAATATTAATCATTTATATAGCACTTTATATGTTCAAAATATTGGATAATCTTTAAATGAGCTCATTTTTGCTCTCAGATACGTGAGTGAAATCTTCATTGAGTCAAAAAAAATTGTTACTTGACATACAATTTTTTTTTTTAATTTTCCAGTCTTACTCATCATGTATTTTGAAAAGGTTTATTTTGTTATTTTTGTAGGGTAGATAGAATATTGTCTTATCTTAAGTTTGCGATCTTAAAAGGTTTGTAAAGGACATGTAGGTTGCTGTGGTGTCCTCTGATAGTTTCAGCTGATAAACCGAATACTTCAAATCCTTGTATTATCTTTGAGAGGCCTGCAGGCCATGCTGAAAAGCATGTGTTTCTTACTGCATATGACTAATTCTTATGTATGCAATGGAGTTAGCTTATAAACTAAGTAAGTTTTTTCTAGTGTTTTTCTAGTGAAGTGTTTTTCTAGTGAATTCAGGAAGTTTTACCAGTTTTTCATAGGCAGAATAATTAACCTTAATGTTTTGAATTTGCAGTTATTATACAACTGGTTTAGAACTTGAGTAATTTCTGAGGACTGGCTTCTGTTTGGAGTATATAGCAGTCAGCTTTGCAACTGCATGGTTGGTTCATTTATTTTTCAAGTTTTACAAGTGCCACAAACTGTTGGCAACAGGAGGAGAAAATGGTGAATAATACTTGTTCTTCCAAACAGGCTGGGTTTTGGTGCCAATGGTATCAATGGCAACTTTTCATTTGAGTCGAAATAAGACTTGGTTCATAAAGACAGTGAATTGTAGCAGATGCAAGTCTAACATTTGTTCCCCCCCCCCCCCCTTTTTTTTTTCATAACAGCTAATGCTAATTATTCTATTGTAAATGGTACTCGGATGTTATGCAGCAGCAACGAATCCAATGTATGGGTACCCATTAAAGGACTGATTCCATTTTCTAACTACACAGTACAAGTGAATGCTTCCAACAGCCAGGGCAGCTTGATAAGTGATGCTATAACAATAGTCGTGCCTCCAGGAGGTAAGTATGAAAAAGTGCTTTTTCTGTACATGTAACAATTACACAAATACTCTGCTGAGCAAACCGGAATTTATTATTGGAACTGAGGACTGGAAGTTCAGAAGAATATGTTTGCATTAGTAGTTCTTACTAACAAAGTTGTTCTTTTCAGCTTCTAATTTGTCACATTGCTCAATTTAAGAACTAGGGAATGAAAACAGGTAGTTGCATAGATAACAGATAGCTGAGAAGTGCATTATATACTTCATTTTTTTTTCTGTGAATGGTGTTGTATTCTATCACGGACAGCTAATCTAATCTAAGACTATAGAGAAAGTCACCTGCATTTTGTAATCTGTTTTAGAATAAAAGTTAAGTGCTGACAAAGCGCACTTACTAGATGGACTTAGATAATTTGTTTCATAATAGTGGTATAAACCATTGGTAATATATTGAGCCAGAATCCACAAACTGGTGTAGCTGTTGGCAAGTCAATTGCCATGTGCTGATTTACAGGGAATGAGGCTCTAAGCCACTTTGGATGTTATCTTCATAAAAAAATTGAATTAGGAGAACTGAGCAAATAATCCCTAAACACTCTGCATGTTTTTGGTTGTTTTGGTTTGTTTGTTTGTTTAAATGAAAGCTTAAGTTTACAGCTGATATATATATGTGTTCCTTTTGCATTCTCTTTTCATAGACATTCTAGTGAATTAGCTTTTGTTGAACAAATGCCAATGGAAACAATGAATTTAAAGCAATCTTGAATTCCAAAGTGAGTGCCCAACAAAACTTGATCTTGAGAGGTGTCTAGGTGTAGCTGATGAGCAGGAATAGTGTAGAGTGATGCACATATCATTTGAAAGTAATAAAAGAAAAAAAAATAAAAGAAAATAAAAACAAACAAACAAAAAATCCCATAAACCTTACAGCTCAAAAATACAATTACACTTGGAACAGTTTGCTGTTGGTTGGTTGCTGTTGGCAGATGGATTGGTTTTGGGGCCAAACCAACAGGAAGGCTTGTGAGAAGTGAATACATAAAAGGCAGAGTTTGTATGACAGACTACTTAGCAAGAAGGAAAAGGTAAATTCCTAGCACATTTTATACTTTTCCAATCTGATTGCCAAATTATACCTAATATTAACAAATATACATTGTCATATAATAATAAAACTGCATCTGAGTTTTACTGCTCCCTTAAGACTGACATTTCTAATCCTAGTGTCACACTTCAATTTTGCATGTAGAAATTACAAAATTTGGTAGTGAAAATTTTACCAAATAAGAAGGTAAAGGATCTTTAAAGATAGGCAAGGATGTGCACAAGTTTATGACAGCCATTAAAATACACTTTCTTTCATCATTAGATTGTTGTTGATTACAATTAGAAAACTTATAGCTTTGAAATTATCTTTTTTATGACCTTGTGGTAGTTTAAAAGCAATACCTCATTGATTAAATAGGTTTTAGTTCATGCTTCCTTTTAGTTAATGATCTGAAAACATATTATCCTGATTTACACATAAAATCATGCTGAAAAGCATGTGGCATTCACTAGGATATGTGTGTTTAAGTAGAATTAAATTAGCAGTGAGAGTTATTAAAGAAATCTTCCATACTATTGTCCAGTGGACTGTGATCTGTAGTGAAATGAATAATAAATGAAGCGCTGCATATGAGAGAAGTACTCTCACACACACTATATCCTCACTATATGTGTACACACATACAGACACACAAGTGTATATCTAGGACAATGTATGTTTACTTTACTATGATGTTTATTATAATGACTCTCTGAATGCCATACAATTCCATTGCATGCTAAATTATGGGTATAATGGTAATTTTACATTGGGCTGTATTCAGTGCCTTCACTTACAAACACTTTCTAAATCATTAAATGAAATCTAGATGCTACTAAAATCAGAAGGAATTTTATTTTTTACTTCAGTGGCCAAGATCTCACTTTGACAGAAGTTTTGTTTGATCAAAGAGTGAAAGACTTCTCATTATATACAAAATCACAGCCTTTTAATGAGTGTTAAAATGTAGCATTCTCTCTTCAAGGATAGAAAAAAAGCTGTTTCAGAAATTTGCATTGTGGGGAGTACTTCATGGAGCTTGATGGAAGATTGTATAAGAGGGAGAGTGGTAGAGGACAAAGGAGTATTCCATTTTGAAGTTACTGCAGATCACCGTTTTTCAATTATGATACAAATTTTCTTTCAACATGCATTTCTTTTGTTTCATTTTTTTATTTAAAATGTATTGCACATAATATAAAGCACACTAAAGATTTGGTGTTACCTGATTGAATATATCTTAATTTCTCATCAAGCTGATTTGCCATGCTTAAAGTCAACGCTTAAAAAAAATATCTTAGAAATAAGGAATATATTTTATCTAAGCTCTTGGCTAAAATTGCAGTGCAGGTTCAAGAGTTCTTGGAAAGATTAAAAAAATAAAAACTGAATCCAAATGTTAATCCATAAATATGAAACTTTCTTTTGACCCTTACCCTGTAGTGGACTGGAGTTACTAATGGGGTTAGGATTTCAACTCTTAATGGGACTTGGTGCATTAGTGTTTTGTATGCATGGAATTCAGCATTCAGTTTAATAAGTGGTTGACATTGGTGATGTCCCTTAATTTGCTTAAATCTAATTGGCTCTTTTATCAGTCAAACCTGTATGGATTGGCAATTGATCAGAAAGGGTCAGCCATGACTGTGCATGTACTTAAATGCTGGAACCACCAGTTAAAGTCACTGTTGCATAATAAGAAGCTGAAACCATGAGAACAAATGATCTTCAGAGTCGGAAGGCAAAAGAAAGCGGAGAAGTTTTTCAGGATGTTCAAGTTCAGAACAAAGGCATTATGGAGTATATAAATTTTAAATACACTGCTTTTTGCCTCAAGACTTAAAGCTTTTTTTTCCAGATGAACTGAAATCTTGTCTGAAACTGTCTTTGTTACATCAAAGAACTGCACGGAAAGCTAAAAGAGATGGAAGAAGCATAAAAGGGCATAGTTTAAAATGATTAGTGACAAATTTCATACCGCAGAGGTAGAAGTAAATTTTTTTGAGTTTTATATTTTTTCCAAAAAGAATAAATTTGTTCTATTTATCTTGTCCTAAACTGCATTGGTAGAAGTTGTAAAAAATAATCTACTAGCCAGTGCTTCACATTAATTTGAGGATGCCAGCCAGTAAAAGATCTGGAGAACAAATTGGTTCAGAATTAATTTAATTAGGTGAATGAATTGAAATGATACAACAGATGTAAAACTGCAAAAATCTGGGAGAAAATCTTCTGTATGGAGTCCTTTGTTATATATTTTTCTTCTTAATGAGTGCTATTTCTGAGGTAGTGGCACATAGAGGACCCCATTAATTTAGGATTGCTTTGTAATAAGAGATGGTAAGCTAACAGAAAAGAAAGTCACAGTCACTACTGTTAATAGTTTATACTCTAGTTAAATCCATTTGTTCCCTTCCTTTGACCACAAAAGCCCTAGTATGGAAGGGAATGAGAAGTCCTCTATGCAGAAAGGAACAAGATAGATTATGTTGAAAAAATATGTGCAAAGAGAGATAGCAGAGAGAGACAGGCTGCTGACCAGATGGGTACCAGGAAGGTGGAGGCTCAACCATCACCTCCAAAGCACAGCAAAGGACTGGATCCCCATGTATTGCAAGGGGTATGAAGCTTGTTGTGGATGGTAATTGTGTATCACATTGCAGAGTTGTCTTTTTGTGGTTACAAACCATTAACTTGGTGCTGATTTACCTATGGAAAAGAGCCTGAAAGAATTGATATATATTCCCTATGTAAGACATACGAGGGAACATATTCTAAAAAGAAAAAAAAAAAAAAAAGAATTTGCCTAAGCAGTGAAGTGTCTCTTTAATCTCTTCTGTAATTTATGAAGTATGTTTCTCATTTATTTGGTCTGTCTGTGATGTGCACAACATAGGAATGTGTCAGATTTTGCCTTGGACTTTTAAGCACCTGCCCTTTGCTGGTCCCTTGTTTGCATATGGGATGCTGCATGCCCCTGCCTACAAGTTTGGACTAGTTCTCAGCAGCAAAAAGTGAGCCTACATGCTTGTAGCTGTTGATGTTTGTTCGACATCTACAGAGGATGGTGTCCTGCAACCAGAGGATTTCAGCCACTGTTAGTTTAGGTAGCAACACCTCTGAGACTGGATATTGAACCAGGTTATAGGATCATTGATCTAATTATGCAAACAAATAAGAATCACATCATACAACTTATATTCATATCTGAAAGCATTTGCTCATGCAAGTTGATCACTGAAGCCAATAGGCCTCCTTAGATGAATGCATATTCAGTAAACAAAGCAAACTGATGCCATTAGGCCAGAATTATTTAGGAAGAAAATCCACACCTGAATATGCTAGAGTTTTCCCTGTGAGACAGGTTTGGTTTTCCATGATGCTCGGTATCACATTGAGTCACACCATAAAACTTGCTTTGATAGAATTTCCTTTACTTCAAATTTCAGATATTTCTGAGACATTAGTTGTTTTTCTCAATTCTCTCCTTTTTTCTAGTCTTTCTTTCTTTCTCTATTTGTTTTTAAATTTTATTTTTCTTATAGACTTAGACTAAAATCCAACAGGATTCTTTTTGCTCTATATCTTATGTTTCTTTTTCGCTTTTTTTCTCTTACATTCTCTTATGTCACTTCTTGTAAAGGTAGAGTAGTAAAAACCAGAATTTAAAAATGGAAAAAAGTAAATGAAAGGTAGTTTAGGAAAAAAACCCCAACTTCTGGCATCATTCTATTTTGTTCATTGCAAAAAAATATGTTTTAAAAAATTCCAAATTCTCAAACTTCTGCTTTATATCTCTATAACTTCAGAATAATATAATCTCTGATTTTGATGAAGAACAGGAAATGTTTAAACAAAATTGTTGCAAACAAGTCGACAGGGGTGGGGAGTGTTAACAGAAAGTTCTTGATGAAAAATTGTGACCGTATCTTTTCTAAAGGTAGTTTAAGGAGAGAGCAGGTTAGAGTAGGGAGGGGGAAGGAGCTCTCCTACATCCCTCATCAATGACCTAGCTAATTAAAGAGTGTCAGTGGCAAGCTGTGTAAATTGTCCATTCCAGTTCCTTTTGCCCAGAAAGATGATTTCATGGGGATATAAGGGTAGGATTGCAAAAGTGCTTGTGTGGAAAACTGGGAGTTGTTCTAATGAAACAATAATTCTTCTCTAACCTCTGCAGTATTGAACTGATTGTCATTTTCATTAGTTCTACTTTCTTCTTTTATTCCCCTCTCCCAGTCTGTTCAGCACATCTTTCAGTGAGCTCATACTGTGTCTGTTCTTGGTTTTGGATGGGTGTTTGGGGTGGCAGGAGAAGAGAGAAGTAAGTCTCATTCCTGAAAGGTTGTGTCGTCAGACTCCGGTGATGAGAGGCACAGAGGTGCCCACTTTACTGCTCACTTTCCTAAATTGCAGCCAGTTGGGGCTCAGCCTAACTCCACACATCATAAAGGACCACCTCAAGGTTGCTTTCAATTGAACGTTAGTGTAAGTCCCTACTCATAAAACTGGAGAGTGTCAGAAGGCAATGACACTCCAACTATGTCTTTTTCTGTTCTGATTGCCTCCTTCCCTTTGCCCCTGCACCCTGTCCTTTTGGGACTAGGCAGGTCACCCATAGTGACAGCTATGCTGTTACCATGCTCCAGACATAAGACACCTGTATTTATCAGCTCTTACGTTGCTTTCTGTCTTCTGGAGCTGCACGAAACAGGGCATGGAGATCAAGACTGCAATTTAGTTGCCTCGAAGAACATGGATGTTTTTGCTTGCTTGGGGACTGCCAGATGAGAAAGGGAGAACTGTGCAACAGCTAGAAATAGCCAGCTGATCATCTATAAGCAGGCAATGAACCTCATCGTAGAGGTCTCGTTCCAGGTCGTTCCAAAACCGTAGCCTTAGCATGAGGTCCAGGTGGTACTTAAGATCTCTTGGAAGAAATCTGCGGTAGAGCAGATTTCACACTGGAAAACTACAGCTTGATTGTACTTCTGAAAAACAGAAGTACATACAAAAGTGGGAAAAATGGTCTGTTGTGGAATTTAGCAGCAGATCATTATTTAAAATGTTTACCTACCATCGCATAAACGTATTCTGGACCAATTTCAATTGTACATAAAAAAGTCACAATTTAGATGAAGTATGCAATTTTTATATAAATCTTAAGCCTATTCATGGTTAGGTTTTGGGTTTGGTTTTTTTTTCATTCTGTGTAAATCTGAACTAAACTGGTCAGTACTCTAAATTAACATTCTTTATGTGATAAATTGGGTTCTTCTGATGAAGGAATTCTACAATAAAATGACATTGAAATTCCTAGTGAAAACATACAGAACACATTTGAAAAATCACACCATGAATTTTGTCTTTTGAACCATTTTCCAGATATATGCAAGTATTAGGAATTGGATCAATTCTTGTGTTACTTGGCTACTAGGATTTGCACTGCTTTTCTAAAAAGCTCACTTCGTTGTATTTATTTTTGACAACTTCTCCGCTGTACTTCCCAGAATAAAATGGCATTTTCATTAGCTGTCAGCAAAGGCAAATGTCTGTCGGTTGTTTTTTGGCTTTTGGTTTTTGGTTTTTTGTGTGTGTTTTTTTCTTGTTGTTTTGGGGTTGTTTTTTTTTTTGTCATTTCATTCTGTACTTTCTGCACTTGAAGCATCTAGATTATGGAAGTTAGCCTGCTGATCATAAAGCACTTGAGTAAAGTGGCAAGGGTTTTTTTGAGCTACTTTGCACAGTTGAGGAAGCTTTGAAGTTCTTCTTTTTGCAATGAACTCTGTAAGCCTCCAGCAAAGTTCCGTCACCCTGTTACATATTCGTCACGTTTCCATATTAAAAAAAAAAAAAAAAAAAAAAGCTTAAGGGGAGAAGAATTAAGGTCTCTTAAGATCTTGCTGAGTGTGAAACGTAGGGGGAACCAAATCACTATTCTCTTCCTCTCTTTAGCTGGGGACAAAACTAGAGATGATCTTTCTTAAACATCATGGCCATAAAAGTGCTTTTGCTTTTTTTTGCTGGTTTCCTTTATGTTTAAAGATAACTATTAAGTCCTATTTGGGAGCTTTTTGTGTAGTTTGGAAATAGATCTGGAATTGAATTTAAAAGATCTTAAACTTTGTATCTGCATCCTTAAAACTTTGCAGAATTAAAATATTTTTCCTCCATATAGTTAGTTATTTGGTCTAGTGGTGTTTTAAGTGTGACTTTTCCTTTACTTTTTCATAGTATAGTGCTCCTCATTATGTAACATCTATGCAGTTATCTTTGGGCTAGTTGACTGAGTACCTAAGGAAAAATAAGCTTCTCTGTAAAGACAGAAAGGGAGAGAAAAAAGAAGTTGAGTAAAAATCAGTCATTAGAGTCACCATTTCTCCTCTGGTGTCCCTATAATGCACTGTTGTTGTATGCTACCCTCTTTCTTACAACAAAGGTGACTATAAGAGTCTATAGCCCTTAGTGATTCCTGACATTTGACAGTTTCTCCTCACGGTGCTTTTCTTTCTGAACATTTATTTTTGTGTCTGCATGCGCGTGCAGATGCATACACACAAATATATATGTGATATATTAGTGTATGCATGTTCATGCATGCATTCTGGCTTTTTCTCTTTTTTTTATTTGGCTCTGTATGCAGGTCTTATTTATTCTTCTGGCAAAGAAATACTACGCTTTTAGATTAATTCTTTGTTAGTAAAATAAGAAAGAAAGGGAATTCATGTCTTTCATGTTATGGTTGGATACATCCACTATTGAATTATATTAATTCTTACTATTTGTATATTGACGTATTTACTTTTATGATTTTTACAAATCTTTACTAATTCAGCTTTCCAGTAGACTTCTGAATGACCAAGGATTGTTATTCCCATTTTACAGATAGATAGAAAGACAGCCATGTGTTAGCAAGGGAAGGTAAAAGTTTTTTATATTCATCCTCATGCTGAAAAGAATAATATACATGTCAAAGTTTGTCAGCCTCTCTTCTTGTCCCTCAGCTTAGACTGCGGGGTTGCCTCTCCATGAAAAGTGTCACCATAGTTGAATGTAGCCACTGTGTACATAGAAAATACATGAATTCAGGTTGACTGATTTTACATTTTAGATTATCTAAACAGCTCTAATAGAACATGTAGAAAGAAAAGAAGTTGAATGAGTGAAGAGATGGCAATGTAGAAAGAAAGAATATTTCTCTTTTCTCTATTTTTTCCTTCCAGCAAAGTTGTGAGTGCTCTTACATACTAAGAAGCCTGTTTGAGAGGGTTATTCGTAAGAAATTGATAGTGCTGTCCAAAAAATTGAACAGGATGTTCCTGATGGTTGTAATCTGCAATAAGCAGCTGTAAATTTTCTGTGATGAAGATTTAGCCCTTTCAGTCTATGTTTTAAAGACACACAAAGGAGAGGAAAAGTTTTCCCTGCCTCTACTTTTTGTCAAAAGATTTAAGAAAATCTATATTGTAGAGAATAAGTATTGCCAAGGTATTTCCTTTGCCTCAACATATGGTGAGTTGTATGTGCAGATTGGAATAAATGCTGTGACATGTCTTGTGGCATACGAGGCAAAACACAGTCAGTCTGGCTTGGGTTTGAACAAAACGTGATGGTGTTACTAAGACTTTTAATCAATTAGGCTACCCAATTTTAAACAAGAAGACAGTAGCCAAGGTCTTTTCAGTAAAAATACTTGGGAACAGATATTTCATTGTTGTATGTTGACACACTTCCACCAATTTCAGTGGATTTACATGTTCTTCAGCATTATTTGAGGACACGAAGCCAAGAGTTAATTCATATAAATAGTTTATTTGTTAAAAGTGTCTAGAACAGGACATTAACTGATGAGTGGCTACTTAATAATGCTGTACAAGCATTCCTGTGTGGATGGGTCGGGTATAAAAGGTTGTAATCCTTTTACAGATAAGTCAGCTGTATATTTTGGAGAGATTATTGCCATGTGTGAATAGCCTTGTCTAAATTGCTCTTTATTCACCTTAAATATTATATATTTTGCTTCACTGTGTAACACCTGGATCATATTTCTGTCAACGGAAATACTATTTTTAGTGGGGGACCAATCCGTAAAAACAGTTAGGGATTTTTGCCACAGTTAGGTGGAACGGAGGTGTCACCTTTCATATTCTGTCATACTTTATCTCTGTTAGAGCACTGGCTGAAAAAACATCTGGTGTAGTCATCCTGAAGTGACTAACATTCCCATCTCCCACTTGCCGGGCAGCATAATAATCTTTGGGTTCATAACCAAGGCAAGGCAGAATACTGCCCATCTGTCCTCTTGAAACTCTACTGCTGGGGGGGCGAAGGTCTTGTTTATTGGGCAAGAAGACAGAGCAGGTGCTGTTGTAACCCAGGGCTGAAGACACTGCTCAGGTTGGGGTGAGGCAGGGTAGATGTCAGCAGCAAAGCGGGCAAGAGGGGCAGGTCCTGAGCTCTGGGCATTTGTGGATCTGGATGTATGTTGTTCATCAGTGCTGATAGTCAGCATGAGCATCAGAATGTGATCCTATTGCTATTTTCTAATACAGCTTAATTTATTGATACTGCAGCTGTTGAACTAGACTGTAACATGAAGTGACAGCCATAGCATTGCAGCTGGCAATTTTGAGAAGTGATAAAAATTCTTGTTTACTCTGTAAATGTGATAGTTCACATTTGTCAGCCTCAGCCTCATGTGTTACATAAGAGAATAATATACAGTGTTCTGTTGTTATTTTCCAAATTATAATAGTTTTATTTCCAGAACTAAATTTTTGATCCTGCTCTTTGCCATTGTGCAGATTACCCCCCTGAGATTTTTGCATGTTGATCAATGGCAGGATTTGGTTATGTAGGAAAAAACACTCCCTACTGTTAATGATGACAGATACAATTAAATTAAATCTCTGCCATTTCCTTTGATGTACACAGATTTTCTCCATTAATATTGATAGACTTTAGAGTCACAAGCACATGTTGCGAGAGGAGCAAACCCCTGAATGTTGTATTTTGCTCTTTGTGGAGCTGACTATATCACTTTATGTCTAAATGTAAGGAAAGCTGCTGACAGTTTTGATATATTAAATTATAACTGAGAACTAATTCAAGGATCAAAGATGCTCTTTGGGAGACATCACTTTACTGGTAGGAAAAATCATTACCTTTTTTCCCAGTCTCATATATTTGTACTGTATGTCTTGGAAATATCATTCCCTACAGTTTCTGAATCTTGATGTTTAATTTAACACAGAGGTCTTTGAGCAGCACAATGGGAGGGGGGCTTCTGCTAGTAAAACCTCATAGAAGGAGATTGAAATGTACATGTTTTTTCTCATTTATCAAAGAAGTGCAAAAATCTAAACTGACATTTTATATCAAATGAATTATGAACTGTGTACTTTGTACCTAAGGGAACAACAACTAAATTAGACTTTTGTTAAAAAGAGAGAGAGGAAAAATAGGCTTTTAATAAAATATACAGTCATTTTTGGTATTTTGTCTGAACCTGACGTATGCTGTACTTTGCACAAGAAAACTAGAGAGTATAGGCTACTTCAAAGGCTATATGCTTTGAATGCCTTAGAGTGAATTGAGAAGCAGGTTAAGATAACACACAAACCAGAGTTTCTACTTAATAAGTATTGTTGCTTTGATATTTTTGTTTTCAGCCTTGTCCAACTCAAGTGAACAGGGAAAGATAATATGCTTTTTAATAGTTTGAAGATTGGAGCAAAGTAGTAAATGTGGTTTTTTTTAAAATTTTTTAACTTCCATTTGTGAGAATATGGTTGCTACTGAAAAAGACTTCTAGGCAGCAAAATTTTAGAAGACGCTTGATTGAACTATAAGAGGTAAATTTCCAAAGAATTATGTACTCAGTATTTTAAGGGCATGACTTCCACTGTCATTAGGTGAACACCACTTCCTGCAAGCAAAGAGACTCCCACTCTGCATGTAAAGCTAGAGTTTGTAAAGTTTATGAGATTTTATACATTCCCAATTTATGAATTTCCTTCATGACTTTCAGCAGGAATATATTTATTTCTGTGCACTGACATAGAAGACACTTTGATACTGTTGTGATAAGCACCTACACCTTAGAGAAAATGGGAAATGAGAAGATAAAATTCCATGGTTTCTTTGACAGCATATTCCCTAGTGCACTGCTATGGTGCTTTTTGATATATGAGCAAAATATCCAAGAACTAGTTGCTTTTCTCATATGTCATATACACATATTGCATAAAGATATATTTCGGAAGATTAGGTAAGTTAGAATATACGAAAGCTTTTGGAAACTCTGCAAACTCAGAAAACAGTGGTGTCTGAACAGTGATTGTGGGAATATAATACCATGAACACATCACAAAATCTGAAACACGAGACCAGCTATGTTTGTAGCTTTAGTATTGTTTTATATGACTGCCATCAGGAGACCAGAACAAAAACAAAAGCTGCAATGAGATGTATTAATGATGGCATGTCCTCCGCTGAGCTATCCAAAAGTACTCACACCCAAGGAGGCATTGTCTTGGTCTTTGCAGCCTTGCAACTCCCAGTAATGATAAAGTTGGCCGATCCTTTAATATGTGGGTCTGCTGTGAAGAATGGTTCATTTATTGGTATAAACAATGGGTATTTTTAGTTAAAAGCATGGTGATTGTTTTTCCTCATTTATAACTAAGATTTTACTTTTATTATTCAACACCACAATATTTTCTTTTCCTAAACATTCTCTCTACTTATAAATTGTAGTGCTACATAGTATTTGTTTCAAAACAACATGTAAATGCCACTGGAAATGTGGCAGTGTAAATGCACATTTTTCTGTTACAGAAAGGGAAGGAGAAGAGGTGGCAGCTTGAGGGGATGCAGTGGTTTGGCAGAGCCACAACAGGGAGCTGGTTCCCTCCAGGCATGTCAGAGAGTCAGATTTTCTGCTTGTGCTGTCTGTGGAGGAGATGAGAGGGATGGGGACAACAACTGTAGGTGGGAAGAGTCACTTCCTTTTTTCTCAACACCTATCGCCCATTTTCGCTATAAAAAGACACTGACAATGAGACAAGGGGGGGTTGTGATTACCACATATGGCATAAAGTAGTTAATTAGCAGCTGCAAACCAAATCCAGCTCTGTGTTGCCTGGATTACTAGGAGCAGAAACTTTGAGGAAACCTCTTTGCCTCCTCTTTCTGCAAATAAGGAAAGAATTTGAGGAGGAAAATGTCTGTTATGGATTCAGTTGTTTCATGGCCAAAAGGTAGTCTGGTGACGTGGATTTCACAGATACCTGTAGGACATTCAAGATATAATAAGACCACACCACCCACTGTGTGTAGTGGCTCCCTAACACCAGCTAATCTCTCATCTTGTCAGCTCTGTTTTCTGTTTATGGACACTCTCAAGCTTGGATTCCATCAGAAATAGTAATATTTCACACCATCCTCTATGTATTGCAGAGAAATTTATAGATTAAAAATAATTACAAGTAATCTTATTGCAGATCTAATTTACTTGCAAACCTGCATTGTCTGTGCATTTAGGGATATATAAACTGATGCTTCTGTCAAAATGCACATCAACTGGTAACGCCTTAGTTTTCTGCCAGCAGGGTAGGCTGTTCTGTGAGTAACAGACCACTGGCACATTCATACTGCAGGACTGCACATAATTTGAACCAGGAGACTTCTTATTTAACAAGAGCTTTCATATCTTTTCTAATATCTCACTTTCTTTAGCATTCAGTTAGGTTGCTATATTTTCCTAGTTTCTTTTGCCACATTGAGTGGAAATATAGCAACAATCATTTGCAGAAAGCACTTGTTCAAGTAGAATGCTGCTTTCTGGTTTTGAATATCCTGTTATCTTGTTGCTTTCAGTCATAGAATAAAACAATATTAAAAATTAATTTTCAACAACTTATGCTTCAGACTGAGGTATATGCTTCTTGTAACATCACCACCTCTGTGCCTTTTCATTTTTCTTTGTTCCTTCTTCATCTTCTATGATGTTAGAGCCCCCTTCATTGAATTATTAGGCTGAAAAAGAGCTCATTGGGAAATCATGTCATGTGTCTTCTTTCCGCAAAACCGTAAGTTGTCTCATTTCTGGTAAAACAGTTGTTTACTCTGGTGGAGATTTGAAATCTTTCTTGCAGCAGTTTAATCCCATTACTGTATGTCCTGTTTCCCAGATTTTCTTTGTCTTTGCAAAACTTCTGTGATGTTGAAGATTCATATATGTCTATTCTTTTGCTTTTCTATTATTCTTTAAGCTGCATAGGTTTAAACTTCCTTCCCTGGTCTTTTCCCAACCATCATTGATATAACTTGCTTTTTTTGTTGCTTTCAGGAAGCTCCTGTTTCCAGAGCTATCTAAGAACTGTTTAGTTTCAAACATGAAGTAAAAACCTTGAAAGCCAGCCTGCAGTTCTTTGAAATTGTACCATCATCATTAAGAAACAAACTTCAATTTAGCCAAGTGTCTCCTCACCAGCAGTCTACGAGACTCTCAGCAGAAATGTTTCCATCAATGTGGAAGCTAGCATATCTGCCTCTGGTCATAGCTCTCAGCCTGCAGGTGTCAGTTGTAAGGGAAGCTGCAAGATTTTGAAGATGATGCCAAATTCTTTCCCCTTCTTCCTTTCAAACAACAAAAAAACCCCCAACCAAAATGTCCTGAAATTAATCTCTAAAACTGCTTCATGCAGGAAGCTGAAGTTATTGCATGAAGATAGAGAGGGCCTTGTTCCCTCTGCTCTTGCCACATCTGTTCCCCTAAGTAAAAAAGCAGATCTGGTAGTTTCTCAAAGCTACTTCATAGAGATACTTCGTTTTCCAGTAACCAGAATCACAATTAACCCACGGGAGCTGTTTCTTTAATTGAGGTTTTTGCCTGATTATGTAATAGCAATCCTTATGTTTTTTCCTCATAGTATTTTTTAAAAAAAATTAATTTTGTGATATGACAGTTATTGGCTAGGCATCCTTTTAAACAGTCTGATGAATAATTAGTTTTACTGGGCAGTTATAAATTCCATCCAATGTCTTTATTACAGGTAGTAAAATCATTAATCATTCAGCTAATTGCTTATTGGCATTCTTTTGTAGCTTTTAGAGTTTAGCAAATTTCTTGCTGAGTAACATGGATAAACTTCTATCTAGCATGAGGAAGGAAGGCAAGTTACTTCATGTATCAAGGTAAAGGTGACAAATCTGTAAGACATTTTTATAGTGTTGACCTCAGTAAAATATAACACTTAGGAAAGAGGCATCTCTTACACATATTTTTACTTGAGACCTATATCTGGATTGCAGATGTTGAGGTTGTACATGAAGAAAAGTTATTAAAAGGAGGGGGAGGTCTGATTTTGTTTTTCACTAGAGCAGTATTAATGAGGAGTAAGTAAGCCTGCTCTGAGATTACAAAAGACAATTGTCTTAAACTTGAGGTCTGCAGGTCATGGAGTAAAGCTTGAGTTGATTTTCAGGGCCCTACTAAAACTGTTCTCTGTGGCTTGGAATACCAAATAGTGCAATCAGAGGAAAATGTGCAGTTAGAGCTTACACACTCAATCTAGATAAAGCTAAATTTTAGATTTTTCAAACTTCTTATTTTCATCTTTCTGAGTGATATTGTGCCTTACAAGTACAAGTAACATTAAAGATTAATGCTGAAAGTGAAAAGATTTACAAAGCCACTCCTTTTCAAATGAAATTACCATTATAGCAGAGATCAGATGTATAAAACAGGATAGATCGTGAAGAGATAACAAGATATTTCTGTGCCCTGTTTATGTTATACTTCTGAAAAGAAAATTTCACTAACATGAGGTGTGAACAGGTTTGGATTTACTGGGAAGTTTATGGAGGCTTTAAGCTATTCCTTTATGTCTCTTTACTGGCTTGTTCCCACAGCACAGCTTCTTTTCTTCCCAAGCCCCATGTGCCAGAGCAGGACAAGCAAGAAGGGCCACCATGGACCTTTCCCATTGTATGTTCCAAAGTGCATGGAAGTGTGTTGAATAAGGGGTGCATTGTCCCTGGTATTTGTATTACTGGAGGGAGATCTGTATGTAACTGGAAACACATACCAGTGAAATTATAAAATTAAGATGACAATCCAAGAATACTGTATGCATTCTGTAGGCATTGAGTAGGTGGAAAACAAAATGGTTGAAGATATATATTAAATGAAAAATCAAGAACAACCACATATATTCTCTATACACCGAGTAGGAAAGATAACTGGGAAAAGAGGGTTAAAAACCAAACCGGAGTAAACTTCAATGAACCTGTGAAGATAAGAAACAAAAAAAAGCAATCTTCTGCTTTGCTGACAGAAAAAGGTTTATAACTAGCATGCCCTTCTAGTGATGACATCGTGGCCCAGCATTGTGGCCTGTCTTTCGGTTAAATGAAACAAAACCACGTGCCCATGTTGAGAATTATGGAGAGTGCAATGACTGGAATTATTTGGACTGAGCAAACAACTAGATAACAGGCATACCTGGGAAAATCAGAAGAAACAAATGTCAACGTGCAGAACATATTGCCATAAAAAGTGCTGTAATGAGATGATCTCAGTATGGGCACCTAAAATAGAAAATGAAACAGGAGTATCTAAACAACTACTGCAATGAAATAAAGAAATGGGGTTTGTGAATTGAACCTGGAAAAGAGTGAGAGTAGGCATGACTGAGCAAGACATTCATCTAAAGGCAGTCTGACTGAAACTTTTCCTTGCTCTTATGGCACAAACTGTAGAGAGCCTATTTTCCTCCTCTGTAGTTAAATACATGCAGTTATCATTTGCATCGACGTGCATGAAAAATATTTTTATAAGATACAAATGCATTGCCTGTGCTAAATATTTTACATAGGAAGATGTGGCAAATTGTAGACTTACATTCACGTAGCTCCAAACTCTTCTAGCTGCCTATCTGCAGATACTATGGATACAGCAGGGGCAATATATCTGATCACTGTTAAAAGTGGTGTGTCGCTTCATTTCAAAGTTGGTGTGAGTTTACACCTATTTGATAGATATCCAATCAAGCTCTACTGACTTATCTTCCTCTTATTAAAGATTAATAACGCAGACATTTTTATAACTAAATAATAAATTATTGTCCTAACGGCAGTTCACTTTTAATAGTCCTACTCAAAGTCTTCTACTTCCAGAAAATTTAAATTTCAGATATATCCTTATGATAAATATAATGAGTACCTCTCAGAAAAGTAGGCTTTCAACATGGAGTAAAAATCTAAGCACAATCATTTAACACAATGCTTGCTGTCCTAAAAGAAACAAATACTTACAAAGCTGACTACTACTGCATATGTTGTTTAAGATAAGGAAATTGAGGCAAGTTGAAACACTTTTCAAAGACTGTTTAGCACATTAGGGGCCGAGCAGGGATCAGATCTTTCTTGATTCATCTGTATGTACCTGAGTATCTGGAATACAATATATCATTGTCAGCTTGAAACAGTCTTCAGTTTTTATTATTTTGCAGGGCTGCTTATTAATTCTTTGATATGAATTGACATCTGATTAAATATTTCATTCTGCCTTTGTAGTCTCTTCATATACAAAGCGTGACTTTCTGCCCTGCTAAGTGAGGATTTACTCGGCTAGATGTTGATTCAGTAGGTTGCAAGTGGAGTGGTTGCCCCCTGAGGGTCATATTAAAGCTTGAGGGGAGCTTTTTGAGCAACATTGCATCTTAAAGACGATATATCAAGCTGATAGATACATGGGTCTTCTGTTGAGAAATTCACAGTAGAATTATTGCTGGTTGCCAGTTATTACTTTGGTAGTAAGGAGTCTCTTGGGAATATGGATTGGATAAAAAGGGTTAAGCTGAGGGAAATGTTACACTGAAGACCTTGGTGATGAGGAGTGTTTGAAGCAGTCAAAGTATGGTTTGTGTACAATTTAGAATTACCATTTTTGGGGGGAAGTGCTCCATAGATTTGATGTTGATTTGTTTAACAGAGCACCTTTCTCATTACGACTAAGCAGAGACTTGACAATTTCTTTGTTGTACCCTCCTGCCCCCCTGCTCCATTCCTCTGGAAGCGCAGAGCTGAGGACACTTGCTAGTGCATAGCTGAGGACATTCTCTGCAAGCTACTGGAAGTCTTTCAGACTACATAAATTTGCTGTATATTCTAACATGTTGGTTTGAAAGTAGTGGTCTTGGCTTGTTCTACAGGTCAGTCGACTTTCACAGAAGAGATTTGTCCAAATTTTCTACTCTTCCCTATGCTGTGCTTTTGTTGGTAGAAGAGATTTTAACATTTAGCTGAGATTACCTATGCCATTAAAATAACATCCGCACTGTGAATTGTTATTGACATTTAGACAGCTACATCTTTGTTTTTTGATGAACATTCCTGTATCGCTATAATAACCACTACTATACATACATAAAGCTTAATCGGAGCTTTTACTTTGTAGATCTCAGAGAGCTTTACAAAGAAGGATAAGTATTATTATCTCCATTTAACAGATTGAGAAATGAAAGACAAAGGTGAAGTGATGTGTCCTGACAGAACTGGAAATAAATTTAACGCTTTTGCCTCCTCAGTGAGTTGCTCACACTGTCTCCTCAATAACAGTGTGAACTTTGGCTTCCTGGCCAAATTACAGCGCAGCTAATTAGATTCATTTTTAGATGTAGAATTTCTGTGTGCACATCAACAACTGGTATGTTTTAAGCTACAGACAGTTCAGCTTTAAATAAGGTTGTATCCTGCTTTGAAGGGATATTGAGTCTTTCTGTTAGTGTCAGCTTGTGAAAACACTTTAACACCCTCTAATATAAGTTTTTACATTAATTGTGCCATCTTTCTCGTGCTGGCTGAATTTGGCAAATTTGCCTGCTAACAACTTCAAGAATCTCTTTATAAAGGGATGCCAAAATATTTCCTGATTATCTGCGAGTACTGTACTTTACATCCATAAGATTTAAACCCCCTTATTGCACAACTTCGACATTAGTTATGTTGCTGCGAAACAGAACAATGTTAAGTGAGGTAAATATATGTTCTCCATTTTAATTTAAGGGGGAAATTTAATTCGCATACAGAGGCATTTGGTGTGCAGATGCTTGTTTTTGATGGCTCAGCTGGAGGGATGTTGGGGGCTGTTCAAGTTAAATCAGCCATCTTCTTCCCTCTGAGTTGAGGTGCTCACAAACTCTTGATTGGCCTTGAAGGTGTTGGCAAGGGATTTGCAGACCATGAATTACCTTAGTCTCAAACATCTCCTGGATTTGGAAACAGGAAGATTTCAAGTTTACTTGGGATTTACTGGAGCCTTATTGCCTACATCTAGATAACAGCAGCAGGAGGGAGCATCCAAAGGCAGCCAGGCTGGCTCAAGGCCCAAAATTTTACGTTGTCTTTTTCATGGTAAGAGAGGACGGAAAGGGAGGGAGGGAAGCTGGAGATCCTGTTCCACTTCGTCTTGTCCTGAAAAAAAACCAAAGAGGAGGGTTGCAGGGCTAGGGGCCAATTCTCAGAAGTAAAATACCTGATAATAACTCAGGTACCCCAGCAGCCAGCTTTTAGTAAAATTTCTTATGAGAACTGGTAGAACTTGAACTTAAGGGAAAGGGAACCAGTCTGTAGATTGGAGCAAGACATGTCTTGTGCCTTTCTATGTAATACAATTTGGAGCTGGACCTGAAGAATTTTGAAGTTCCTCAGTCATAAGTATCTATAATCAGAGTAAAAGTGTCAGACGCTAGTTAATGTATCTCTGTATGTATACGTCAGTAAAAATAAAAACTACTGTATATGACTGATGACTTTTTTTTTTGGAGCCAATGCCATCCTTTCGTGTGTTTCAGGGAGACAGTGATTCAGACACCGTATCACAAAGTCTGTTTCTTTCTTCTTAGTAACCACCTCATATACAGGAGTTAAATGAAAATCATAAAACTTACGGTAAAATACTGTTCACTCATCTTAACAACTTACGCCTTGAGGCTTACAACTACACCTTAAGTTACAGATCTGTGAGACTGTTTTTTCCAATAGAGAGAAGGAAGAAAATAACAGCAACAAAAATTTTCTGTTGGAAATACCAAAGAAAGAAGCAAATGGTAACAACTGGACTGTGAAAAGCAAAACTATTATACAAGAGTTTAAATGATAAAGGCAGTAACTTTCCAGTGTTTTAACTCTCTGGAAAAGAGCTACAGAGCTATGGCTACAGACATGCATTATATATAAAAGTTCCAGATGTTTTTATATGCAGAAAGTTTCTTCAACAGATTGTTTTCTTCTTAAAGTAAAAACAAAGCCATAAACTCATGGGTGCAAATTGGCATAGTTCTTTTTACTGCATGCAGTGAAACTTGCAGCAGTTAAAGGTCATTGGTGATATCATTACTGACACATTTTGATCTACAGTTCCTGGTCTTCATAAAAATTAATTTCATTAACAAAACACTGGACTAGAGACAGAGACTTCCGTGAATTTATTTTGATTTCTACTAAAGACGGTTTTCCCCTTAAATTTTCTTCTGTTTTCTTTTAAAATTGTTATCAATTCATAAGGGTGAGAAGGTATCCGAATGATAAAAGTCTGATTGATTTTACTCTTGCTGGGTAATATTTCTGTGAGCATTTCTTTCACTTCTTAGGGTGGCAGAGCTGGGCACAAGGAGAAGTAGATAATATTTGAACAGGTGGTGGAGAATATGTTCCTTCTGAATTACTTTTGGTATTTGGAGGTTTGCTTTTAGCAAAATGATTCTCACGTAACTGTATTGGAAAGAAGAAAATTAAGAAATAGCATTGTTCAGTAGTGAAAATGTTAAACTAAATGGACCATGTTAACATTGCTGTTGATCCCGAGGAACAGTTTTTCCAGTATATGGAGCATTTTGTTTCCACCCGGCATATGTTCTCCGTGGTTTTCTCTGCTCTAATTCATCCATGTTTTTCGACAGCTCCAGATGGCGTGATGCCTCCAAGGCTTTCATCTGCCACTCCGACCAGTCTTCAGGTTGTCTGGTCTACACCAGTTCGCAACAACGCCCCAGGCGCGCCCAGCTACCGACTCCAGATGCGGCGGAGGCATTCTGCTGGTGACATTTTAGAGTATGCAGACCATAGCAAGGCCACCATCAAGTGCTGAGCAAGAAAAGTCCCATTATCTTGAACATGGCTCACCTTTAGGGTGGCTGTTTTTGTTACAAGACATGCAATGTTTTAGTCTTTCTTCAGGTGCTGGGATGTTTAATGATGTAACTCATGCTGCTTTTCTTTGCAGTTTGCTTTCCAGCCCTACTGCTTCCTTACAACACAGCGTCGGAGATCTTGAGCCGTACACTGAATATGAGATGAGAGTGGTTGCCTCCAATGGTTACGGCAATGCTTATAGCAACTGGACTTCAATGTCTACAGCAGAGGACAGTAAGCAGTCTGATCTTGTTTAACTCCCTTTAGCAGAAAATATAAATTACAGTTCAGCTGCCACTGCACATAATTTCTTTTGGTTACCTAGCTTTCTCAGTTAAATAGCAATAATGTATTTCCTTCCTGAATATTAACTTGCAATAACTCCCAAGGGATCAAGTAGCTGTTGTCTTAGATTTTCATAAAACATTAATATTTAAATATATGTTTTGTGAAGTAGCATCTTATTTCTTTATACAATATCCCTCTATGCATGCATGTTCATATATGGTTACTTTAAGATACACTGGTAAATACAGCTTTGTAAGTTGTATTCCTTTATATTCGGAGACTTGATTCTGATTTCAGTCATATCGGAGAAAATAAGTTGAAGTTAGGAGTATATGACAGTTGTCTTATCTCTGTGTTGAGAACACCTAAGCTGTACTATAGCTGAACAGAACTTTTCATTCCCAGTGATCTTTGTTAATTCAAAGTGGTGATCTACTGGTCTGAAATTGAGTTTGTCATTGCCAGTCCCATCACATTTTCCTCATTAATAGTTCTACGTTCTGCAGACTCAGTCCACATAATTTGTTCAACAGCCCCTTGATTTAACAAACAGGTATCAGCATATGGGTACAGCCATTTAGTTGGCAGGGTAGGATTTTGCACCTGATACAATATGTAAGCAGAAACATCTGACAGAACTTGAGCTTGTTGTACATAATACATATACAAAATACATAATTTCCAGATTTTTTAAAGAAACTGAGCTATTAGTTTTCTCTTACAATGTAGTAGGATATCTAATAGCACAATTCTTGGAAAAATCTGTTGTTTTCAAACATATTCTTAGCTTTTTTCCCCCCTTTTCAAAATCAGTAATGGATGATTCTATTGTACCAAATTTTGGAGAAATTAAGTATTTTCTAAAGAGATTTTTCATGTTAGATCTTGTTTCATAAGGAAGTAAGTCATTCTGAGCAGGAAAAAGCACAGGGTGGGGTGGTGTTTCATTACTGGTTTTATTACTATGTTGCTTTCTCTGCCTTCACACCAAAGTGCCTTGTGGCCTTACTCTATCTTACACTGATGAGAGATCTGCATTTCAGACCATAAATTTAACATGATGCTCATATGCAATTGTTGTGGCAAATATTCAGTTCTGGTGACTCAACTTCATCTTAGGCCCTTCTCTAAATGGATAGCTGTCTATCTCCAGAAAATACTCAGAAAACGTGTTCCCACAATTGTAAAACATTTTTCTTTGAAGCTGAGCAAATAATTAACGACAGAAATTTATCTGATAAATCTATTTAAGCTCCAAAGGTATAAATGCTTCTATGAGCACATTACCTGTAAGTAATTACCTAATAAAAGTAAGTTCTGAACTTTGTCTTTGCATACCAGAGATGTTACCAACCTGTGAAAATCTTTGTTGAGATTCAATTCCTTTATTGTAATTGTTTCTTACCAAAAGTGGATACAATATTATTAAACTTGTCTACTTTCATGGTCTAGCTGCAATCAGTCTCCTATGACTATTTCATTCAAATTGTAATGATTATTTAGCTCTGGTCAGATAGTTCACATAGTCTTATTTCTTTTTAGATAGGAGGAGCAGAGAAGTGCATTTAGAAGGCATCACTTAGTATATGTAAAAATTATTTTTTGTGCAAAGTAGTAGGTGTAGAATTTGAAAATTCTCTTTTTGGGAGTTAGGGATAGGGCAGAAGGCTTACACAGAACATGCATTCCTATATAGCCTTCTTGAATATCTCTGTAGAAGTTACCTGCTGTATAGTACTTCGATGGTCTTTGTGCACTAGCATGAAATGCTACCCTCTGCAAAACCTGGCTGCAAAAATGCCTTAAGTTAGTAGGGAAGGTAGATGTTGCCAAAGAAAACTTAAGAACAAGAAAAGAAAATTATAATGCCCCTGCCAGTGTTTATGCAATTAAAATATTTTGAGATTAGCAAACAACTTGCCTCTTCAGCTACGATGCTGCCTCTTGTTCTTTAGCTTAAAACATCTTCTGTAGTTCAGTTATAAACTCCATGTCTCCAAGGGGAAAATTATTTTCCTTAAAATGTCCTCTTCCATTTGCATTGATACTGCTAAAGAATACATGCTGATGTGTCCCCAGTATCCAGCAACCCTTGTCATTCACAACCACCACACCCCACCCTCCCACCCCCTAACTTTCAGTGGTGACAAAGGACTCTGGTTTTGGTGTCATTGTGGAGGGCTGCCATCTGTGAAAGGGTATTCAACTCAATTGCTTAAGACTGAATGATCGTCATTGGGTATAAGCAGTATTTCTGTCAAGGTTTCAATGTGTTTCTTAAAAAACTGCCTATACTGACAGCTTGTTGCAGAAGTACACTTAATTCCTGGCCCTGCTAACCAATACACTTTGACTTTTTAAAGTACAATTTGACAGTAGAAATTTCCCATATCTCTTACTCTGTTGAAATATATGTGTGTACAGGTTTTTACTGAATTTTATGCAGTGAATCTACATCCTTTTTTGTTCCACCAAAGCATAAAATAACTGTAGGAATAAAATATATGCATGTGTGTGTGTGTGTTTGTGTGCACATACACCTGATAGCAGTAGATGTAAATCAACACATCCGCTTTTAAAGTCAGTAGAGTTCTACTAATGCAAGCTGATGATTTCGCAATATATCTGCATATTATATTTTATTTATGATAAATTTTTATTAAACTAGGAGGATATTAGGAATTATTAAGGAAAAATTAGCAAATGCTGCCATAAAAATCTGTTGTATCTGATAATAAAATGTCTTAATATACAGATTAGTAGGTTTGGCTTATTTTTTAATGTAAGAAAAAATGCTGTAAATAATTTTCAAATACTTCCATTTACTTTAAGTGTGGCAGTAGTAACTGATTCTATGCATTTTTTAAAGTCTATCCTGCCCGTGCCAGATAACAATGATGTACATATCCTATGAATATTTTAAAACCTGCTAAACATGTGTTAATAAAAGATGTTTGTTGCAGTGATCTTGGTCAGTATAGCATCAGACTATTTACTGCCAGACAAATAGAAAGAGTTGATGAAGTTCCTGGATTAGATCTTGCTTTCAGTAACTTGAACGTAAATTTCAGATAACTCTCTTGCAATCAGTGTAATCACCACTGAACTGAGAGGTCAGTAGGTACCATTGAACTGAGAGCAGAATTTCATGCATTGCGTTCAGAAATAAAATGAAATGTTCTAGATATAAAAAAAAGAAGATATCAGTTAAGTTTTCCCTTTCGTTATGGCAAGTCTCTGAGCTATCCGAGAAGGAAACTGTAAAGGAGTTGGTTACAGTTACCCGAAGCTGGCCCAATGGCAGCGGCTGCATTCTTATGGTGTAGCTTTATGATTTGCAAACTTATATTGGCTGGTAGCAATCCACACAGTGTAATCTTTGATCAGAGGGATAGTTCCCAAATGAGAAAGGTGCTTTTTCTACTGCTTGAGAAAATCCCTCTTGATTTGGACAAGTTTTAAGCTAGCAAATTTGCTACTTTAGGGAAAAGCTGCCTGTTCCTTTCTTCTCTTTTGAATGTCCCAGACACCATCTGCAGTCCAATGGGCTGTGTACAGCTGGGCATCGCAGTCACCAGTGTGTTGGCTACATTTCAGTCCCATGGGTCAGTGTATGATTCCAGTGTGGAGAGCTCTTACTGAAGCCCTTTTATAAGGGCCTGGCTTGCACTAGCTGAGAGAGAAGGTTTTGGGAGTTGCCTATCAGGCAGTTCAATTTTTTATTTTTTATTTCTTACATAAGTGACTGCAAGTCCATCTCTTTTATGTATAAAGAAGTTACAGGCCTGTCCAGTGTTTATTCAGAGTAAGTAATGTCAAAAATACACAGTAGTCACTTGAGATCACTACATACTGAAGTTGCTAGAGGAAAAAAAAAGGCAATTAAAAAAAAAGACAGCTCCTGCAATGTATCAGCTGAGCTATTTCTTGACAAAACAGGGAAGCGTTATTCCTATCATATAGAGTACTATGGTGTGCTCCTCTGGCATGCTTACCACAGAGTTTTCGTTCAAGGATGAGAAGGCCTATTCTCTTAAAGCTTCTTCTACATAAGTAGACAATAAGAGAGAGGCAATGTGGGACACGAGATTAGATGATGCGGTCTCAGCTTTTGGAAGAGCTTGCTTTCTCTGCTGATTATATTCATTGTCTGAGAAGACAAGTCTCCTACTTTAGAAATGTAAGTTATGTCCATTTAATT
>NC_064909.1:10460000-10475000 GCF_929443795.1 Astur gentilis | reverse complement strand
GCTGCAGAAAGCTGTAGCCAAATTGTCAAATTATTAGTGGCTGTGCTTTCTTGTAAGATTTCAGCAATAGGTAACAGCAACCTCATTTTAGTAAACTACCAAAATTTGGGTGAATGTTAGGAGTAATGCAAGTGCTTCTTGGAGTAGATTTTTAAGCACTCCTCAGAGATTGGATCGAAAGCCTCCGAACCACACTCAAGGCAACCATAAAGCTATTCACCTTGTCTAGGGTGACAGAGGGAGAGGACTAGACATTAATTTTCAGTACAGGGTCCCATGTTTAGAAGTACCAAGACCAACGCAACCGTTCTAATATTGTAACAGCATCAGACAACTGCTTGGCTGTAGTGCACAAATCTGAAGATCCTTCAGACAGGGACAGCTGGGCTAAGCTCAAAACCTTTTCTCATACGATGTCTAATCTGCGTTAAACTTCAGCTCCATTTATACGATTAGGCTGGCCAGAGTGTACCTACAGACTTTGTCTGTGGTATTGTGCTGGAGTCTGATAGTGTGTTGTATTACTAATGTTCCAAGAGTAAACACACTTGTAGGAAACAGCTATAGTTCAAGGCTGCACTTTAAAAAAATAAATGTTTCATCAGTCTTAGCAAAGGAACAAACGGCAATAACACTCTGTATCATATTTTACAAAGCTTCAAAAGAACAATGTCCCGTTGAGTGAAATTCAGTAGCATTCTGTAAACATTAATTTAAGGAAATCAATAGGCTCTGTGAGCTAAAGCCATATTGCAAGATAAACTGGCTGGAGTGCTACTTTGTCAAACAGATTTTAGTTTTCTCGGCTAGATAAAGACGGTTTCAAAATGGGGTAACGTGTTGCAACCAAGGTTTTAAAACTATGTGGCCTTCAAACAGTCTGCTTGTTCCTACTACAAAGCTGGATAAACATACTTTAAAAATGATAAGATTGGGCCAGGATTGATTTTACTTTCAAATTTTATATAAAGTAGAATTCTTGGTGAGTGTATGTTTGGATTTTTTTGATCCTAATTATGAGCAGAAATAAACAAGTGCAGCACAGACAGCTCAAGATGTCAGGCTGCCAGGAGAGGTTAAATTATTTGGAGGCAGCTTTTCTTTTTTTCTTTTTTTTTTTTTTTTTTCCTTCTTCCAATTGCAGGACTTTATGGATTTAAAAAATCTTTATTCATGTTGACCTGGTGGGCAACAAGTCGCCTTGCCAAATAGGAAAGCCAAAATCTCTAGTGGACTTAGGATCAGAGGTCTTCAGCTGCTGAAGGCTGCTCATGTTGCAGAGCGCAAGGTCGTGGTAATGGGAGGTAAACAGGTTGGAAGGGGTGAGAGGGGGAAGGCCAGATCACTCTTCTAGTTGGATGATCTAGACAGTGGCTATAGAGAGGGACTCCGTGGGGAGCCTGTTAACCCAAGAATAAGGCATAAACAGCATCTATTAGGCAAGTGATGGAGAACCTCTCCCGGATGATGAGTGAGCCTGCTATCTGGGGAGCAGTCTCACCATGGGTAGCTCCAGGTCAGACAGCTTTAATGTGTATGCACAGCAGCCTGCATCAGGACAGGTACAGCAACAGAAGAAGAGATTCAGGGGAAATATTTCTGCTGAGAAAACCTCATACAAAGCATGAACCAGATGTGCACAGGCACCCCCCACCCCCAAAGTCAGAGTAAGGTGAGCTTTGGGGGTACAATGCAACCTTCTTAAAGGAGATGCTCGAGAAACTCCACGTGCATCATCCACACATAGCCCTGAGCCCCTTCCTCACATGAGGAAGACTCAAGCCTGTGGGCTTTTGGCGCAAGCTGGCACCTAACTAAATGTGCGTTCCCATATCAGCAGCCTGTCATGTAGGAAACCTACTTGAGGACAAGCCCTTCCCGGTCCCTCCCTACCCATAAGACACAGCATCAGAGTAATGCTGGGGTCAGGCTGGTGACACTGGGACCAGCCCCTTCATCGCGTGCAACCCACGGAGCCAGGGACCCCCTTGCTTTAACGAAGAGCTACAAGGCAGCCCACCTATCCACCTGGCCCTCTGCAGACTAGGGACTTGCGCAATTAGCAGCTGCAGACACAGATCTGCCGCCGTTTCCAGGATAACGCTGCCCTGAGCAGGACTGCCCTACTGTCAGTTTTTCTGCGCTCGCAAGGGCAGTGTCTGCAATAGCTTGCTGGTGTCCTGGCTCCTACGACGTCTGTCCAGACCGTCACCTCCCCTCATGCACATACTCTTTTCCCTGAGTGCAGTGAGCTGCTGCGTGGGACCGTCTTAGTGCTGCGAGTTGGTGTGGCAGCATATCAAGCAGGAGGCTTTGGCTTCTACACAGGAATTGGAGGCAGGTTTTGGAGTAAGTTGCTACACTTTTTGGCGCGAAAGCCACGGCAGCATATGGCCCAATGTTCTCAGTTTAAGTCTGACACTTAACATTATTTAACAGTTTCTGTGTTAGGTGCTTTATAAGGTAAAGGAAATTAACAATTTTCAGCTAATTAGATCACTCAATTGGCTGAACATCCTGGACACCTCTTAGAAAAAAACAGGTTGGCTCAGGCGATGGAAAGGCTAATGCCTCTTCCATTATCGCTTATGAGGAGAGGGAAATAGTTGGAAAGGATGCTTTTATTTTAAAAACACAAATGAAAAATACTTCAACTATTGGACACTCCAGTAAACACACTTTTCTCCCAACCACCACCTTTGTAGAGAGCAGGGTGTCAGTTTGCCCACCGCTCCATGTGTCCCAATCCCCCTGGCTACAGCAGCAGCTCTCTAGTGCCACCACAGTCTGCATTTATTGCCTTCAAGTTTCCTCTCATGACTCCTGCTGTACAAATCTGTTAGAAATGGAGGTTTTGGAAAGAGAAAAAGATGGACAAGAAATTGGGTGGCCATTCACAACAGTCTGCTCTCCCACTGTGGCACACAAAGAGAAGCCCACTGTCTTGGGACAGTGCTAATAACACAGCGCTGAGCCTGGCATTTGGGAAGGGAAGAGCATCAGCCCGAGTCTGGCTCAAAAGAGAAAAATTAGGAAAACAACAGAGGTTTCCTATTGCATTTACTGTTATGCTGTAGCTTTTTTACTCTTTGTAAAAAGCTGGAAAACACATGCCCCTCAAATGATTTAAGAATGTATTTTAAAAGTGTTTGTTTGAAATGAACATGAGATCCCTTATCCCTTGAGTGGAGTTTGGGGCACTAGTAATCTACTGCTGGCTTACTGTTATCTCCTCCACCAAGCTCACAAAGAGCAGAGAGAATGGGCACGGCTCTTACAAGGAAAAAACTGACAGTGGGACTGCTGAGATGTCTGATAATATCAGGGAAGTGAAAGTGGTAGTGCAGTGAAAATGGATACTGCATGATACATTAGATTTAATCACTTGCATTTCAATTAAGCTTTTCCACAAATAAAGATTGGGAAGTACTCTGCAGAGTCCCTGCGCGGCTGGAGCGCCAAGCGCGGTTGGTGCTATGCGCCCTGGCTGGACGCACACAACAGGGCTTCTGCAGCTCGCTCAGGCTGAAACCCCCCCTTCTGCCTCCTGGGGTCCTCCCTGTTAGGACCCATCTTCCCATTCTGCAGTACGCGAGAGGCATCCCGCACACATCAGCACCCCCGGAGGATCTCTGTCCTGGGACTGCTGTGCCTGTGGTTCAGGGGATGAGCCCATCCATCCTGGAGACACAGCTACTCTCTTGTGCAAACACAACGGCCTTAACATGCTAGTTTTTAAGCGCAAAAGTTGGTAAGACTTGCAAGTAGAGTGGGCTAAACCAAAATAAAAATACTTTCCATTTATGATTTATTTAGATTTTTTGCACCTTGGAATTCAGTTCTCCCCTTTCCCCATCCTCAGAAATCATCAATATCATTTTAATGGGGAGATGATTATCAAGTTTCCTTTTCTGCCTTACTGATGAATTAGAACTGCATGAGATGTAGAGGTTTCTAATGGAAACTCTGATTGCCCTTAACTTATTGCATTGCCAATGGCACTGCTGCAGAATGGAAAAATCACTAAGGCTCCTATGGCTTATGATAGTTGGGGGTTTAGTATGTGTTGGGAAATGAAAGAAAGAATCACAGGACGGGTTACTGTCACACCCCAGAAACTGTCTCGAAACACCAGTTTCATTCGAAACTGAAGAAGAAATAACACTCGCGCATACAAGAATAGTCTAACTTTAACTCAGTCCCATCGCGGTGAAATGCAATCTGCTACAAGAGGCTGCCTACAATGCCAAGCAGCATATTACGTACCCTGCTGCCAAATTCTGGCAGGTACCATGTACAGGCGCCCACAAAAAACCTGTCCAGAAAAGTGAGTACAGGGACGACCACCCAATTCTGGCTCTGCTGCGGGAACAGCAGAGAGGTTATTGCATACTCTCCTGGACACATCAGCCAGATGGGGATATGATGTGTTACTCAGAAGATCAGGAGACACAGCCTGGACTGTGATGAGCAGGTACGTCTCTCAACAGCAGTAAGTCCTCTGCTTTCATAGTGTATTTCCACGCGTAAAAGAGCTGGGCAGGCAGAAGCTGCTGGTTAGACCTTGCACATAGAGGAAAACTGGTTCATAATGCCTGTAGTGTGCAGGGATTTTTTTACATTCAGCAGAATTTGGCCCTGTGGATGAACCATTAACGCTGCAGCAGAAGTGATAATTAAAGGCTTATACATCTAGAATACATCCTATATATATAAAAATGCCGTAACAGTTAGTAAACATCTGTAATTGGTGTTGCTTGCTCTTGCACACTCTTCCCATCTCTGCATTGCAGTCACCTTTGTCTTCTGTGTCTGGCCCTGAAAAGCTCCAACTGTGCCCTCTCCCTCCTCATTTTACATGTGTTGAGGTGGGGGGAGTGAGGAGGGAGGTAGAGGAGAGGGATGGGAAGCAGGTGGTGTTTAATCAGTCTGGCAGGGAAATAGGCAGTCACTGGGGTCCTTTTGGGGGTGTCAGGAAGGTGGTAAGCATGCCCTCTGGCAGCAGGGTACCTCCTTTCCTCTTTCCCATGGCAGAGGGTAGGGGCAGGACAATTGAGCATGGTTATGGGTGAGGGGTGTTGCAAATGAAGCTGGCTCCACCGGCCCAGGCTCCCCCCCCCCAGTTAACTCTGACGAACCTCCTCCCAACATAACCACGCTTTTATGGGCATCTGGAGCCCATCGTGATGGGATAAACTGCTCTATCTATTCCACCCTGAGCCATGCGGCTGGCCAAACTGGGCTACAAACACCCCGTTACAAGCTTCAGTGCAGGACCTGCCAGGGACCGGTGAGCCTTGCAAGCTTGTGAGGTCAGAAGACGAAGTTTTACATCCTAATGGACTGAGGTCCCTCTCGTTTGACTCCTCTTTATCCCTTGCAGAAGGAAATGGTGTGACTCCAGACGCTGCTGGGTCAGATAACCTCGAGGCTGGGCCTCATCTGATGGAGCCAGCCCTCTCCGCAATTGCATGAGATAAGCCACTTCGACTTCCCCCTGAACACCGATACTCGGCAGTTAAAGGGCTTTTATTTGCAATGTTGATTTCCCCTCTCTCCTCTGAAAACTTTCTGTAGTTGTAGGCTACTGCTTTAAATGCATTTATGTGTCTACGCCACCATTCTCCCCTAAGTCCCAATCAAAGCAGCAGCCTTCCTGCTTAGCAACAGAGATCATGCCACCCCGGTCTGCTGCTCTCTGCAAAGCCTCTCCATTAACTACAGAAACAAGTTCAAGGCCACATCTTTGAGCACTCTGGACCACCACCTGGACTCAGCTGCTTCTGACAGCACATTTCCACTAAAGCCTTGCAACTGCCCCCCCCCCCCCCCCCCCCCCCCCGCAGAGGGCAGTTCACGAGTCCCTCCGGTGGCACACAAAACAAAGCAGAGCCTGGCTACGTACCTTCCCCCTCTGCAGATAAGAAAGATGAACCTTGCCCCTTCCAGATCTACGGGGAGAAATCTCCAATACGTTGATTACCTTCAGCCAGACCTTCTGGCTGTCCCTCTCTCTCTCGCCCACCTACACTCGCACGTCAGTAAGATGCCAGGCTCTTTCTCTGCACTGCGAAATTCAGCTATACTCTACTGGAGGTGATGGGCTCTGTGTAACTACACAAAGCGATCCTGTACTCTGAAGACTCCCTCCCTCTTGGACTGAACAGTATTTCTTAACTTCACTTCTTGTGTCATTAATGTCACTTCAGGAGGATACTGAACCGTGGCTACTTCTCCTCCTAGGTTCTCTCTTTCTCATGCAGGTGAAGGACACACAGTCCTCATGGACCCCTGCAATATTCTGCTGTTACTTCCTCACAGCCTCAGTATTTTTCCCGTACAGTTTTAAGTATCTTTGAAAACAGCATCCCCATTGTGCTCCACACCAATGCTGGAAGATCTCTCCGCAAGCAGATCTTTCAGCCCAGGGCTACCTGCTTCGAGAAAGGGCAGGACCCCAGAAAGCTGGCCCAGAAACCAGCGTGGGTCACAATGCTGCTAAACCTCTCCCACAGTTTCCAAGGGTTATGACAGTTTGCTAATTCACATTATGAGAGCCTGACTCTCGTCCATTTTAAAACATGTTGAAGATATCAAGCAAACAGTGTTCTGCGTGAAGGTGACCTATTCAAAGTCCTATAGAACGGGCAATCCTATCTGTAAGACTTCTGTTAAAGTCAGTCACGCAGCCCTGACCCCGCACTGTGAGACGGTATCGGCTGGGACCTCCTCTTTTGGCAAGCGCGCCTTACCAAAATAAAAACAATGCTCCCCTCCACCCCACATCCATAAACATGATGGCTCTGTGACTCCAAATCCAGGTCTGCATTTAATTTTTAGTTTTAAAATAAACAAACGAAACTTTTTTCCAATTAACATTTAACATATATTCACACACTTGACTATAGTAACGCAACAAAGGACAGCTTTTCAGCTGGCACAGATCAATTAGCTGCAATGATTGCTGGAGCTGATTTACACCAGAAACTGAGAATCCAGCCCAGAATTTAGTTCAGCGTCATGGAGAAAAAGCAGGGGGTGGGTGGGATGTGGAGGGAAAAACCTTACAAAGCTAGTAAGCTAACCCACTATTTCACATCTCTGGTACAACATTTATATAGACCAGCTTAGATAAAGTTTAGAAGATCAGACATTTTCCTCAATTTTCACAGTACAAAATGTTCTGTGTCCTTTTAATGTGACACATTAAAACAGGATATAAGAAATTTCAGTTGATCAGGTCTCGTGAACACCCTCCTCCTTCACTAGACAGTGCTGCTTCTCCAAAAGTTCTGAGTGAGAAATTTAGCCATGTCATCTAAAAGAAATTAAGAAAGTCTGGAAGAAACATGTGCAACTTGCATGTTATCCATTACCACAACTAGGATTTATTAAATGGTAAGAGAAATCACTGGTTTCTTTTCCTTTTCTTTTTTTTCCTCTTTTTTTTTTTTGCAGACGCCAAGTTTTAAAATTGAACTGCCTAGCCCAACAAACTCTTTCTGTATGCAGGATGAATGAAAAAGCATGTCAGCTTGTGAGGGATAAGACTTCACACGAGTGAGGGACAACATGGGTTAAAATTCACCTTGCTTCTCACTTCTCATCTACGATGGGTTTTTGGAGAACGACGGACATCTGGAAATCAGTTTTACATAGAAAAATAGAAAACAGGGAAGAACTAGGAAGATGAATAAAGGCTCATCACAGACACAAAAGACCAGAGCAAAAAGAAGCTTGGATTTGGGTATTCTTGTCTGGCAAGGAGGCAGGCAGTAAGGCTAATGAAGCATTTGCGATATGGGACGTATGCCAGCGTAACAAAGAAGATGTGCATCAGCTCTGCAGATGTGCCAAAGCCCCCAGAGCAAAATAATGACATAATCACCATCAGTGTCACAGACCAGACTGTACACAAGGTGACATGGGAGAGAATAAATAAGAGTCTTTAGAGGCCTGTAGTACACACACGGGAAGGAATAGCCATTCCTCACAACTGCCACAAGAGAGTGGTGAGATGTTGGGTATAATGTGTGCAGCTAGCAAAAGAAATCTTGAATTGTGCAAGGCTAACACACTATAAATTGGTGCTTTTCTCGATCTCCAGTTGACGTTTCAATTCCCACTACCCCTTGTTGAATGCAAAATGAAATGGCAGTAGGAGTCGGAAGAGTTTGCCAAGTTTTGTTTTGGTTTGGTTTTGCTGGTTTCTTTTTTTTTTTTTTTTTTTCTTTTTTGGAAGAGGGTTGTTTTGTTTGAGAAGGGGATGGGGCAATAGGGATGAGTACCAGTAAATAATTGTAAAAGAACAAAACCAAAACCCCAAAACCAAACACAGCACACCACCACTACATGCACACACGCGCACAGGCACAGAAACCCTGCACCATTCAGCTGGAACAATCCTAGGATTCCCCCAAAGCAAAATTAGAAACAAACGAGGATGGCTTTTGCTTTTTTTGGGGGGGTTGTGCTTTCTGGTTTACTGCTATCCATGAACTAAACCAGGAAAAATCCCACTAAAATATTTTTCCATGCTAAAAGACAAGATTACTATTTTATTGATCAGTAATAAAACACCGCTTAGGGCAATTTAGTACTTAACATGTTATTTGCGGTAGGGAGTAATCTGAAAAGCTCTGAGTAGCCTTAAATCATTTCACAACAGCTCTTCCTGCATAAAAGCAAGTGTTCGCCTCCGTACAGCTGTGTGATTTTGTGGTATATTTTTTTACAGGACTTTTGTCAATTTTTAAAGGGAACATCTGTTTGATAAAGTAGAACAACACTGGTAGTAATCCACAGGCCTAAGTGGGCAAACTGTGAAAGAGCAGGAGATATGCTGAAGGCGCCAACAAGACTCTCGCAGAAGGAACGCTCAAGTACGTCATTGTTTGCAGGATCTGGCCCTACAAGAGGAGCTCAGAAGAACAAAGCACTTGGCTTCACCAGTGTCCCTTTTCATTGCTTCTAATGAAAGATTCATAAGAATAACTTTAATTTTTTATGATCTTTTTTTTGCATTACTGTATTAGCTGCATCTACTTTGTATGCAATTTCTTCTTAAATACAGAAAACCTGTTTCAAAATGCCAGGCGTAATAACTTAATCAGTACAATAATTCATCTTGATTGTTGTGCGGTCCTTCTTAACAGTAAGGAAGTGAGATAGAACCCAGAAAATGTTCTGTATTATTATTCCTGTACATTGCAAAGTGATGTATTTGTGAAGAATGCAGGTGACAGTCTGGAGTGGAGTTCTTTTTTCTTATTTTTAAGACAAAAAAAATTATTAAAACCTCCCTAATTTGCTAGTTAAACTGTTCAGTGGAAGAATGATTGTATTTGTCCTTTTTGGCTTCGCCCAATTAATTGGAGCAGTAACATAATGATTGTTAATAAACAGCTCTAATTTGACTGTACTTCTTGCCTATCTACTAACCACACCGTATCTTTGTTTAGCATATCATCGGGGAAAACAAGAAAGCATGTATAGAATTTTGTTCTGTTGTATATGAAGTTTAATAATTACACCACAGAGGATTCTAAATTAATCGCAGAAGGCACAACAATATTAATAATCTGTTTAGCAAACTCTGGCATCTTTGCACTTTGATGTTAGAAGCAGAGACAGTATGAACTGTGGCAGTTTTTTAAATTGGGTGAGTGTTTGTTTCTGTTACAGCTTATACCAATGTTTTCTTTTATGCTTTTTCTACTGTGCACCTTTCTTTCCTCTAAGAAAAAAAACCAAAACACAAAACAAAACCACAGAACAACTCAACAAACAAGCCTGTGCTTATTTGGGTGCATTTCGATCAAAGCTAACAGATCGAATTTTTCATTTATTTACCAAAGTTTCATTGCAGCCATTCTTCATAATTACAGCAGCGTTTTAATTTTTTTTCTTCCCTTGAATAGGAGAGAAGGGGTTCTGAGAAAGTTTTTAATTAGCTAAATAGGTCTGTGTAATCTAGATGAAATAAACACGCCCGTTTGAAAGGGCTGTTAGAACTTTTCCAGCCATTTAATCCATAGATGGCTGAACACAATGATACCTTCCACAGAAAGCTACAGCCACCACCAGCAGCTGTTAGAAGAGAGCTTGCTCCCTGCTCCTATTGATAACCCTTTGTGGAATGAAGAAAAAGAGCTGAGGGAAGGAGAACTGAATGTCAGACAATAGACATTGCTACACACACTGTCTCTGAACTTTCCTCATCTCTGAAGGACAATTAATTATGAAGGCCTTTGGGGTAGGTCGAAGCAAGGGAAAACCTACTGCTGGCCCAGCACTCCAGCCGCTATCTCTGTGTTTGTTAAATGGTTGTGCCTGTTGGGGAACCAGAGTAGCAGCCACCAAAATAGCCAATAGATCATTTAGGAAAAAAGAGCAAAAGATTTTTTTATGTGTGTCTGTCCTTGTATAATTCTATTCTCACTGTGAAATCATCCATACACAAAACACAAGGACATTTTTTTTTTTTTTTTAGAAGAACCACAGGGTAGGTTACAGTCAGAAACGGCCTCTCAGTGGTGTGTTAAAAAGGATGGTCTTTTCACCAAATCATTTCACAGAAGCAAAACAGACAAACACAAAGAGTTGAGACTTTTTCTCCTACATTAAATAGAGTAACTGATAAGGTCAGACATATGATACCTAAAGACATGAATCTGTGAACTCTTGAAGTCAAAGGACTTCTCTGTGCAAAGGAACAATCTTTCAAAGGAAATAGATCATAGAACTCCACTGAATCCCCTTTAAACTTTATGAAGCAGGAGGAGAAAAAGCTCTAAGTAGGGAAGCTTGACAGAAGAGCCTTGAACTATTTTCTGAAGGAAAGATGAGACCCTCCCTAGGCTGCCACAAAACATCTTTTTTTTTCTAAAGGCTCTTCTGAACTTTGATATGTGCCAAGACACCGCTATTGAAAGCTGTATAATTATGTGCTATAGCCACTGTAGAAAATGCTTTGTTCACCACAACAAAGAACAATAAGCAAAGTAAAGTGACATTACACTGTATCTTTTTCTTTAAGAATGTTGAGAAAGGTCACGGTACGTTATAACTAATAAAGCTGTTGAGTAAGGAAGTTTAAAGTTGATCTTGCTGTGCTTAAATGTAACCCAATGACAAAAAGGCAGAAGGAACTAAAATTGTAATGACATTAAAAAATAGATCATATATCAACGTGCCAACTTCATTATACAAACACCTTGAATCCGAAGGACACAAACAGAAAAACTGAGTGTAGTCCTGCAACAGTATTCCTCTCGCAATTCTCTCCCTAATAGCTTCCAACTACAATCTGCAGTTCAACTAACTGCAAAAACTGTTTAATAAGCATTAATTGATACATGCAATGCATGGACCTTCTGTTGCAAGCTGTGGATTTTGTTACTTGACTAAAAACCGGGTTCATTTCCTGTGCAGTTTCAAGGAAAGCTCTGCTGTTTCACAAGAGAGCCTATTCAAAATTTTTTAAAAAAACACCAAAAACAAAAGGAAAAGGGCCTGAGGGCATCATTTAAATTTCCTGAAACCAAGATTTTTAAGTGAAAAAGAAGTTCCATTTAGACACCTATGTTTCAGTTTTTCTTCAGAGGAATCAGGACAGTTATGTTTGCTATTTTCAAATTGCCAAAGCAGCTTTACTCTCCTTGCTGCAGATCACCAGACAGCAGCCTTCCGACTTTGTCTTTAAGAATGCTGAGAATGATGTTGAAACGCTACAACAATAAAGCCCTTGAAAGAGGAAGTATACAGCTGAGGGAAAAAATGCGAGGAGTTTAATACTGAAACAAACAACTGTCCCGTTAGGCTGTGCCCACTGCTGGTACCACCAGAAGTGCAGAGGCTGCCACTTTGCATGGAAAGAGCAATCTCTGAGATAGAAGTTAGCGAGTTACGGACTTGATTTTCACTTCTCTTGAGGCCACATTGCACTGCTTCTGTTGTGCAAAGGAGTAAAACCATTCGTGAGTGGCCTTAGTTTAAATGAGAATCAGGTTCAAAGGCTTTAATTCTCCTTTTGATGAACACCAATTCAGTTCAAGATGAATCCTGCAGATGAAACTGGGGAAGAATACAGGTTCCTAAAATAAGCACGAGTGGCCAGAATTTTCGGTAATTTAGGATGTCTTAATTTTTGGATGGAGTGCTGGGCACACTTCATTTTCAGGGAATGGACCGTCGAGGACCTCCTGACAGAGTGGCTCTCATTAATAGATCTCCAGTTAAGCATCCCAAAATGGCATTGGCCTAAAACCATCATCACTTCTGAAAATTTTGGCAGCCAGCGTTCCTCTCAAGGGTTTGTAGGCCGCTTACGTGACTGGGTTATTACTTAGATTTTATAGATGGTGTTATTTGAATTGATTTACATAATCTCATTGATTTTTACGGGACTAACTCAGAGTGCCTTAAGTTAAACATTGTGCTAAGACTTGAGTACAACTGGTCTTAATTAGGTTTTTCCCACTAGTGTGGTTTTCCCCTGCCAAAAGCAGAGCAAACTTCTTAAAAATGGTTTTCTCCCCCTTCGAAATGATGACACGTGCTGTAACTAGCACTATGAAAAGAGGCAATCATCGCATCAAGCCCCACTGTACCAAAACTGCATACAGTGTATTTGTGCAAATAACGCAGCTTGGCAGACGTTTCACTATTGTGATCAATCTCAATAACTACGTCTGCAAAATCAGGCAAGTTCCCGTGAAGCAGCAGGCAGGCTGCGCTCAGAAAGATGGTGTGTGCGGGGGCTTGCTTTGGTGCTCATTTGCTTGCTACGCAGAGGAACATGGCAAATGTAAGGAGTAGGCAGGAGGGCATAGAGCGAAATCACTAGCACAGAGAGACCCTGAGACTTCAGAACTAAGACTGAGTCGTTAAATGCCCACAAGGAAAAGGAACGGGCATCGTGCAGAGAGATGTCAATACAGAGAGAACGACAGTAACTACAAAAAAGTGCCAGGGATCAAGGAGGATGGAGGAGCGGGAGCCAAAGCAAAGCTAAAATCCAGGTATTGTCCTCAGGCCAGTTTCTTTTGCTCACTGTAAGTACATAAATTGGAAAAAAAACCCCAAAACTTATTTATGGTTTTTAACCATATTTTAACTCACAGCATGGTGTTCCCCTTGTTCGAAATCATCCTGCCAGTCACAACTGTGAGCTCTGATGATCCGTGTTAGGATGAGTTGTGAAAAAGAGTTACAAAATTATTTGGGATTTTTTTTTTTTCTTTTAATGCATAGCAACAATACCTGACTTTAATTATTGCAGCTGGCATTCAAAAGCCTATGGCAACACCACAGATGAGACAGGTATCAAGTGGCACAGCAAGCTGTCCTCACTTTCTGACCAACTTCGGCATTCGTGCTGGAACACTGACATTTGTGGCTTTCATTCAACCTACCTTCTCCCTCCCTGGAAGGATGGCCCCAGAGCAGAGAAGCATCTTCACCTTCCACAAAAAAAAATGGTGGGTTTTTCTCCCCCCCTTTTAAAACTCAGTTTCAAATTATTCTGTGCAGCTCGGCACAGGTTTCTCCAGCTAACTTTAGTGTGAGAGAGAGAGTGAAATGTGGAACTGGCTACACACATACACACACGTGCACACAAAACCCAGGCAAAGTTGCATTGCACTGGAGGAGGCATTGTATCTGTCGCTGGCTCAGAGCCACAAGGGTACAATGGCAAAGCTAAAAATGATAGGACATGTGCTTTGTTAAACATCTTAGTTGACTTTGCTACAAGCTGTCAGTTGCAACGTGCAGGGAAAGGAACACAGTATCACAGATTCCTGAGCAAATCAATGGCACAGCCTGATATGGACCAAATGCACATTTTAGCTTTATCATTTTTTCCTAATAGTCGATTTAGGAGTAGTAAAGTACATGCACGAATTTCACCCAGGAAAAGATAAAGGGGAGGGTTTAGGAATAGTAGTGTAGGTGATTTATGAGAAACAGCATATCAGACTAATCAGAAGATCAGCAAAGCATCACTGAAGTATGAGACGAAGGAACCTTGATGATGCTAAATATGGCAAATGCTCCATTTGCTGAATCCTTTTGGATCCAATTTCAACATTACAGTACTTGTAATTTTTGCTTTGCAGTTTGTGGGTGAGGGGCCAGGTGTTTATTTATCAGGAAAAGTTACACCGGCTACATTAGAAACTGCACTGTACAGTTTAATGATCTCATAACTGCTGTATCTTCAGTGCAAAACCAAGATTTAAACCTCTAGGAAATTCTCATTATACTAGATAAGACAAGAAAGACTGAGTGAAAGAATCTGCAAATCATTGCCATTTATAATATCTCTTTCCCTCCATGATTGGGGAAAAAAACCCAAGGGGCTCCTTTCCTACCAGATGATAGACCCCTTGGCTGAGGAGACTGCAATCACTAGCAGTGTTAAACATACCAGATTTATGTTTTCTCATCTACCTGAAAACACCTATATGCTCCCCACAATTATTCACTGAAGTAATCCATTTACATTAATACTGCGACCAACATTTTGAAAAGAAGTAGTAAGTGCCTGAAATCATCAAGGATATGAGAACTTTTGAGGGCAAAGAACATTTCAAGCTATGTTCTGCAAACAGAAGTTGCAGTAAAAAGAAAAAAAGCTTGAGGGGATTTAAGCACATTTTGACAGAAAAAAGCTGGTCACACTTATCTCCATATGTATTTCCTTTTCTTTCCCTATATTTAGCTATTATGCCTTGGCATACAGGCAGACCTACCTCCCAGGAGTGGGAGTCTCCCATCTTGTGCATACGTGAGTACCTAACAGGGCCAGAGCCCTCAGGAGGGCCTGGCAGGGGCACGGCGCACCAAACATGAAGTCTGGATGTTGTCACCAGCCGCAATGAATGGCAAACCCCTCGAGGAATACCCTCTTCCCTGTTCTTTCTTCATCTGTCCCTTCCACGCAACCATCCTCCCAGAAAACTCTGCGTGCCCATAAGAGGGGGATGGAGCGGAGAG